>NW_027464167.1:0-145377 GCF_050947455.1 Rhinoderma darwinii
CCCTAATACATCCCCCTGATATATCCCCCCCTAATGTATCCACCCTAATGTATCCCCCCTAATATATCCCCCCTAATACATCCCCCTAATATATCCCCCCTAATACATCCCCCTGATATATCCCCCCTAATATATCCCCTCTAATGTATCCCCCCTAATATATCCCCCTAACAATCTCCCTGATATATCCCCCCTAATGTATTCCCCTAATATATCCCCCTAATACATCCCCCTGATATATGCCCCCTAATATATCCCCTCTAATGTATCCCCCCTAATATATTCCCTCTAATAGATTCCCCCTGATATATCCTCCCTAATATATCCCTCTAATATATCCCCCCTAATATATATCCCTAATATATCCCCCCTAATATGTCCCCATAATATATTCCCCTAATATATCCCCCCTAATTTATCCCCCCTAATATATCCCCCTACTTTTCAGACACCATTGTAACCAGATCATCAGTGTTATTCACATAACCTGGCAGTGGTTTTGTTTTATGGCTGATCGGTGTATATATATATTTACAGCTGGTATAACCTGGGTATCTCCTGTATATAATTATATATGTACAGCTGGTATAAGTTATACATCTTCTTGTATATAGTGATATGGAGCATGCTGGTATAACCTGGGTATCTTCTGTATATAATTATATATGTACAGCTGGTATAAGTTATACATCTTCTTGTATATAGTGATATGGAGCATGCTGGTATAACCTGGGTATCTTCTGTATATAATTATATATGTACAGCTGGTATAAGTTATACATCTTCTTGTATATAGTGATATGGAGCATGCTGGTATAACCTGGGTATCTTCTGTATATAATTATATATGTACATCTGGTATAAGTTATACATCTTCTTGTATATAGTGATATGGAGCATGCTGGTATAACCTGGATATCTTCTATATATAATTATATATGTACAGCTGGTATAAGTTATACATCTCTGTGTATATAGTGATATGGAGCATGCTGGTATAACCTGGGTATCTCATGTATATAATTATATATGTACAGCTGGTATAAGTTATACATCTTCTTGTATATAGTGATATGGAGCATGCTGGTATAACCTGGGTATCTTCTGTATATAATTATATATGTACAGCTGGTATAAGTTATACATCTTCCTGTATATAGTGATATGGAGCATGCTGGTATAACCTGGGTATCTTCTGTATATAATTATATATGTACAGCTGGTATTAGTTATACATCTTCTTGTATATAGTGATATGGAGTATGCTGGTATAACCTGGGTATCTTCTGTATATAATTATATATGTACAGCTGGTATAAGTTATACATCTTCTTGTATATAGTGATATGGAGCATGCGGGTATAACCTGGGTATCTTCTGTATATAATTATATATGTACAGCTGGTATAAGTTATACATCTTCTTGTATATAGTGATATGGAGCATGCTGGTATAACCTGGGTATCTCCTGTATATAATTATATATGTACAGCTGGTATAAGTTATACATCTTCTTGTATATAGTGATATGGAGCATGCTGGTATAACCTGGGTATCTTCTGTATATAATTATATATGTACAGCTGGTATAAGTTATACATCTTCTTGTACATAGTGATATGGAGCATGCTGGTATAACCTGGGTATCTTCTGTATATAATTATATATGTACAGCTGGTATAAGTTATACATCTTCTTGTATATAGTGATATGGAGCATGCTGGTATAACCCGGGTATCTTCTGTATATAATTATATATGTACAGCTGGTATTAGTTATACATCTTCTTGTATATAGTGATATGGAGTATGCTGGTATAACCTGGGTATCTTCTGTATATAATTAGATATGTACAGCTGGTATAAGTTATACATCTTCTTGTATATAGTGATATGGAGCATGCTGGTATAACCCGGGTATCTTCTGTATATAATTATATATGTACAGCTGGTATAAGTTATACATCTTCCTGTATATAGTGATATGGAGCATGCTGGTATAACCTGGGTATCTTCTGTATATAATTATATATGTACAGCTGGTATAAGTTATACATCTTCTTGTATATAGTGATATGGAGCATGCGGGTATAACCTGGGTATCTTCTGTATATAATTATATATGTACAGCTGGTATAAGTTATACATGTTCCTGTATATAGTGATATGGAGCATGCTGGTATAACCTGGGTATCTTCTGTATATAATTATATATGTACAGCTGGTATAAGTTATACATCTTCTTGTATATAGTGATATGGAGCATGCTGGTATAACCTGGGTGTCTTCTGTATATAATTATATATGTACAGCTGGTATAAGTTATACAGCTTCTTGTATATAGTGATATGGAGCATGCTGGTATAACCCGGGTATCTTCTGTATATAATTATATATATACAGCTGGTATAAGTTATACATCTTCTTGTATATAGTGATATGGAGCATGCTGGTATAACCTGGGTATCTTTTGTATATAATTATATATGTACAGCTGGTATAAGTTATACATCTTCCTGTATATAGTGATATGGAGAATGCTGGTATAACCTGGGTATCTTCTGTATATAATTATATATGTACAGCTGGTATAAGTTATACATCTTCTTGTATATAGTGATATGGAGCATGCTGGTATATCCTGGGTATCTCCTGTATATAATTATATATGTACAGCTGGTATAAGTTATACATCTTCTTGTATATAGTGATATGGAGCATGCTGGTATAACCTGGGTATCTTCTGTATATAATTATATATGTACAGCTGGTATAAGTTATACATCTTCTTGTATATAGTGATATGGAGCATGCTGGTATATCCTGGGTATCTCCTGTATATAATTATATATGTACAGCTGGTATAAGTTATACATCTTCTTGTATATAGTGATATGGAGCATGCTGGTATAACCTGGGTATCTTCTGTATATAATTATATATGTACAGCTGGTATAAGTTACACATCTTCTTGTATATAGTGATATGGAGCATGCTGGTATAACCTGGGTATCTTCTGTATATAATTATATATGTATAGCTGGTATAAGTTACACATCTTCTTGTATATAGTGATATGGAACATGCTGGTATAACCCAGGTATCTTCTGTATATAATTATATATGTACAGCTGGTATAAGTTACACATCTTCTTGTATATAGTGATATGGAGCATGCTGGTATAACCTGGGTATCTTCTGTATATAATTATATATGTACAGCTGGTATAAGTTATACATCTTCTTGTATATAGTGATATGGAGCATGCTGGTATAACCTGGGTATCTTCTGTATATAATTATATATGTACAGCTGGTATAAGTTATACATCTTCTTGTATATAGTGATATGGAGCATGCTGGTATAACCCGGGTATCTTCTGTATATAATTATATATGTGCAGCTGGTATAAGTTATACATCTTCTTGTATATAGTGATATGGAGCATGCTGGTATAACCTGGGTATCCTCTGTATATAATTATATATGTACAGCTGGTATAAGTTATACATCTTCTTGTATATAGTGATATGGAGCATGCTGGTATAACCTGGGTATCTTCTGTATATAATTATATATGTACAGCTGGTATAAGTTATACATCTTCTTGTATATAGTGATATGGAGCATGCTGGTATAACCTGGGTATCTCCTGTATATAATTATATATGTACAGCTGGTATAAGTTATACATTTTCTTGTATATAGTGATATGGAGCATGCTGGTATAACCTGGGTATCTTCTGTATATAATTATATATGTACAGCTGGTATAAGTTATACATTTTCTTGTATATAATGATATGGAGCATGCTGGTATAACCTGGGTATCTTCTGTATATAATTATATATGTACAGCTGGTATAAGTTATACATCTTCCTGTATATAGTGATATGGAGCATGCTGGTATAACCTGGGTATCTCCTGTATATAATTATATATGTACAGCTGGTATAAGTTATACATCTTCTTGTATATAGTGATATGGAGCATGCTGGTATAACCTGGGTATCTTCTGTATATAATTATATATGTACAGCTGGTATAAGTTATACATCTTCTTGTATACAGTGATATGGAGCATGCTGGTGTAACCTGGGTATCTTCTGTATATAATTATATATGTACAGCTGGTATAAGTTATACATCTTCTTGTATATAGTGATATGGAGCATGCTGGTATAACCTGGGTATCTTCTGTATATAATTATATATGTACAGCTGGTATAAGTTATACATCTTGTATATAGTGATATGGAGCATGCTGGTATATCCTGGGTATCTTCTGTATATAATTATATATGTACAGCTGGTATAAGTTATACATCTTCTTGTATATAGTGATATAGAGCATGCTGGTATAACCTGGGTATCTCATGTATATAATTATATATGTACAGCTGGTATAAGTTATACATCTTCTTGTATATAGTGATATGGAGCATGCTGGTATAACCTGGGTATCTTCTGTATATAATTATATATGTACAGCTGGTATAAGTTATACATCTTCTTGTATATAGTGATATGGAGCATGCTGGTATAACCTGGATATCTTCTGTATATAATTATATATGTACAGCTGGTATAAGTTATACATCTCCCTGTATATAGTGATATGGAGCATTCTGGTATAACCTGGGTATCTTCTGTATATAATTATATATGTACAGCTGGTATAAGTTATACATCTTCCTGTATATAGTGATATTGAGCATGCTGGTATGACCTGGGTATCTTCTGTATATAATTATATATGTACAGCTGGTATAAGTTATACATCTTCTTGTATATAGTGATATGGAGCATGCTGGTATAACCTGGGCATCTCCTGTATATAATTATATATGTGCAGCCAGTATAAGTTATATATCTTCTTGTATATAGTGATATGGAGCATGCTGGTATAACCTGGGCATCTCCTGTATATAATTATATATGTGCAGCCAGTATAAGTTATATATCTTCTTGTATATAGTGATATGGAGCATGCTGGTATAACCTGGGTATCTCCTGTATATAATTATATATGTACAGCTGGTATAAGTTATACATCTTCTTGTATATAGTGATATGGAGCATGCTGGTATAACCTGGGTATCTTCTGTATATAATTATATATGTACAGCTGGTATAAGTTATACATCTTGTATATAGTAATATGGAGCATGCTGGTATAACCTGGGTATCTTCTGTATATAATTATATATGTACAGCTGGTATAAGTTATACATCTTCTTGTATATAGTGATATGGAGCATGCTGGTATAACCTGGGTATCTTCTGTATATAATTATATATGTACAGCTGGTATAAGTTATACATCTTCCTGTATATAGTGATATGGAGCATGCGGGTATAACCTGGGTATCTTCTGTATATAATTATATATGTACAGCTGGTATAAGTTATACATCTTCTTGTATATAGTGATATGGAGCATGCTGGTATAACCTGGGTATCTTCTGTATATAATTATATATGTACAGCTGGTATAAGTTATACATTTTCTTGTATATAGTGATATGGAACATGCTGGTATAACCTGGGTATCTTCTGTATATAATTATATATGTACAGCTGGTATAAGTTATACATCTTGTACATAGTGATATGGAGCATGCTGGTATAACCTGGGTATCCTCTGTATATAATTATATATGTACAGCTGTTATATTATACATCTTCTTGTATATAGTGATATGGAGCATGCTGGTATAACCTGGGTATCTTCTGTATATAATTATATATGTACAGCTGGTATAAGTTATACATCTTCTTGTATATAGTGATATGGAGCATGCTGGTATAACCTGGGTGTCTTCTGTATATAATTATATATGTACAGCTGGTATAAGTTATACATCTTCTTGTATATAGTGATATGGAGCATGCTGGTATAACCTGGGTATCTTCTGTATATAATTATATATGTACAGCTGGTATAAGTTATACATCTTCTTGTATATAGTGATATGGAACATGCTGGTATAACCCGGGTATCTCCTGTATATAATTATATATGTACAGCTGGTATAAGTTATACATCTTCTTGTATATAGTGATATGGAGCATGCTGGTATAACCTGGGTATCTTCTGTATATAATTATATATGTATAGCTGGTATAAGTTATATATCTTCTTGTATATAGTGATATGGAGCATGCTGGTATAACCTGGGTATCTCCTGTATATAATTATATATGTACAGCTGGTATAAGTTATACATCTTCCTGTATATAGTGATATGGAGCATGCTGGTATAACCTGGGTATCTTCTGTATATAATTATATATGTACAGCTGGTATAAGTTATACATCTTCTTGTATATAGTGATATGGAGCATGCTGGTATAACCCGGGTATCTCCTGTATATAATTATATATGTACAGCTGGTATAAGTTATACATCTTCTTGTATATAGTGATATGGAGCATGCTGGTATAACCTGGGTATCTTCTGTATATAATTATATATGTATAGCTGGTATAAGTTATACATCTTCCTGTATATAGTGATATGGAGCATGCTGGTATAACCTGGGTATCTTCTGTATATAATTATATATGTACAGCTGGTATAAGTTATACATCTTCTTGTATATAGTGATATGGAGCATGCTGGTATAACCCGGGTATCTCCTGTATATAATGATATATGTACAGCTGGTATAAGTTATACATCTTCTTGTATATAGTGATATGGAGCATGCTGGTATAACCTGGGTATCTTCTGTATATAATTATATATGTATAGCTGGAATAAGTTATACACCTTCTTGTATATAGTGATATGGAGCATGCTGGTATAACCTGGGTATCTTCTGTATATAATTATATATGTACAGCTGGTATAAGTTATACATCTTCTTGTATATAGTGATATGGAGCATGCTGGTATAACCTGGGTACCTTCTGTATATAATTATATATGTACAGCTGGTATAAGTTATACATCTTCTTGTATATAGTGATATGGAGCATGCTGGTATAACCTGGGTATCTTCTGTTTATAACTATATATGTACAGCTGGTATAAGTTATACATCTTCCTGTATATAGTGATATGGAGCATGCTGGTATAACCTGGGTATCTTCTGTATATAATTATATATGTACAGCTGGTATAAGTTATACATCTTCTTGTATATAGTGATATGGAGCATGCTGGTATAACCTGGGTATCTCCTGTATATAATTATATATGTACAGCTGGTATAAGTTATACATCTTCCTGTATATAGTGATATGGAGCATGCTGGTATAACCTGGGTATCTTCTGTATATAATTATATATGTACAGCTGGTATAAGTTATACATTTTCTTGTATATAGTGATATGGAGCATGCTGGTATAACCTGGGTATCTTCTGTATATAATTATATATGTACAGCTGGTATAAGTTATACATTTTCTTGTATATAGTGATATGGAGCATGCTGGTATAACCTGGGTATCTTCTGTATATAATTATATATGTACAGCTGGTATAAGTTATACATTTTCTTGTATATAGTGATATGGAACATGCTGGTATAACCTGGGTATCTTCTGTATATAATTATATATGTACAGCTGGTATAAGTTATACATTTTCTTGTATATAGTGATATGGAACATGCTGGTATAACCTGGGTATCTTCTGTATATAATTATATATGTACAGCTGGTATAAGTTATACATCTTCTTGTATATAGTGATATGGAGCATGCTGGTATAACCTGGATATCTTCTGTATATAATTATATATGTACAGCTGGTATAAGTTATACATCTCCCTGTATATAGTGATATGGAGCATGCTGGTATAACCTGGGTATCTTCTGTATGTAATTATATATGTACAGCTGGTATAAGTTATACATCTTCTTGTATATAGTGATATGGAGCATGCTGGTATAACCTGGGTATCTTCTGTATATAATTATATATGTACAGCTGGTATAAGTTATACATCTTCTTGTATATAGTGATATGGAGCATGCTGGTATAACCTGGGTATCTCCTGTATATAATTATATATGTACAGCTGGTATAAGTTATACATTTTCTTGTATATAGTGATATGGAGCATGCTGGTATAACCTGGGTATCTTCTGTATATAATTATATATGTACAGCTGGTATAAGTTATACATTTTCTTGTATATAGTGATATGGAGCATGCTGGTATAACCTGGGTATCTTCTGTATATAATTATATATGTACAGCTGGTATAAGTTATACATCTTGTATATAGTGATATGGAGCATGCTGGTATATCCTGGGTATCTTCTGTATATAATTATATATGTACAGCTGGTATAAGTTATACATCTTCTTGTATATAGTGATATGGAGCATGCTGGTATAACCTGGGTATCTCATGTATATAATTATATATGTACAGCTGGTATAAGTTATACATCTTCTTGTATATAGTGATATGGAGCATGCTGGTATAACCTGGGTATCTTCTGTATATAATTATATATGTACAGCTGGTATAAGTTATACATCTTCTTGTATATAGTGATATGGAGCATGCTGGTATAACCTGGATATCTTCTGTATATAATTATATATGTACAGCTGGTATAAGTTATACATCTCCCTGTATATAGTGATATGGAGCATTCTGGTATAACCTGGGTATCTTCTGTATATAATTATATATGTACAGCTGGTATAAGTTATACATCTTCCTGTATATAGTGATATTGAGCATGCTGGTATGACCTGGGTATCTTCTGTATATAATTATATATGTACAGCTGGTATAAGTTATACATCTTCTTGTATATAGTGATATGGAGCATGCTGGTATAACCTGGGCATCTCCTGTATATAATTATATATGTGCAGCCAGTATAAGTTATATATCTTCTTGTATATAGTGATATGGAGCATGCTGGTATAACCTGGGCATCTCCTGTATATAATTATATATGTGCAGCCAGTATAAGTTATATATCTTCTTGTATATAGTGATATGGAGCATGCTGGTATAACCTGGGTATCTCCTGTATATAATTATATATGTACAGCTGGTATAAGTTATACATCTCCTTGTATATAGTGATATGGAGCATGCTGGTATAACCTGGGCTTCTTCTGTATATAATTATATATGTACAGCTGGTATAAGTTATACATCTTCTTGTATATAGTGATATGGAGCATGCTGGTATAACCTGGGTATCTTCTGTATATAATTATATATGTGCAGCTGGTATAAGTTATACATCTTCTTGTATATAGTGATATGGAGCATGCTGGTATAACCTGGGTATCTTCTGTATATAATGATATATGTACAGCTGGTATAAGTTATACATCTTCTTGTATATAGTGATATTGAGCATGCTGGTATAACCTGGGTATCTTCTGTATATAATTATATATGTACAGCTGGTATAAGTTATACATCTTCTTGTATATAGTGATATGGGACATGCTGGTATAACCTGGGTATCTTCTGTATATAATTATATATGTACGGCTGGTATAAGTTATACATCTTCTTGTATATAGTGATATTGAGCATGCTGGTATAACCTGGGTATCTTCTGTATATAATTATATATGTACAGCTGGTATAAGTTATACATCTTCTTGTATATAGTGATATGGAGCATGCTGGTATGACCTGGGTATCTTCTGTATATAATTATATATGTACAGCTGGTATAAGTTATACATCTTCTTGTATATAGTGATATGGAGCATGCTGGTATAACCTGGGTATCTTCTGTATATAATTATATATGTACAGCTGGTATAAGTTATACATCTCCTTGTATATAGTGATATGGGACATGCTGGTATAACCTGGGTATCTTCTGTATATAATTATATATGTACGGCTGGTATAAGTTATACATCTTCTTGTATATAGTGATATTGAGCATGCTGGTATAACCTGGGTATCTTCTGTATATAATTATATATGTACAGCTGGTATAAGTTATACATCTTCTTGTATATAGTGATATGGAGCATGCTGGTATGACCTGGGTATCTTCTGTATATAATTATATATGTACAGCTGGTATAAGTTATACATCTTCTTGTATATAGTGATATGGAGCATGCTGGTATGACCTGGGTATCTTCTGTATATAATTATATATGTACAGCTGGTATAAGTTATACATCTTCCTGTATATAGTGATATGGAGAATGCTGGTATAACCTGGGTATCTCCTGTATATAATTATATATGTACAGCTGGTATAAGTTATACATCTTCTTGTATATCGTGATATGGAGCATGCTGGTATAACCTGGGTATCTTCTGTATATAATTATATATGTACAGCTGGTATAAGTTATACATCTTCTTGTATATAGTGATATGGGGCATGCTGGTATAACCTGGGTATCTTCTGTATATAATTATATATGTACAGCTGGTATAAGTTATACATCTTCTTGTATATAGTGATATGGAGCATGCTGGTATAACCTGGCTTTTTATATAATTATATATGTACAGCTGGTATAAGTTATACATCTTCTTGTATATAGTGATATGGAGCATGCTGGTATAACCTGGGTATCTTCTGTATTTAATTATATATGTACAGCTGGTATAAGTTATACATCTTCTTGTATATAGTGATATGGAGCATGCTGGTATAACCTGGCTTTTTATATAATTATATATGTACAGCTGGTATAAGTTATACATCTTCTTGTATATAGTGATATGGAGCATGCTGGTATAACCTGGGTATCTTCTGTATATAATTATATATGTACGGCTGGTATAAGTTATACATCTTCTTGTATATAGTGATATTGAGCATGCTGGTATAACCTGGGTATCTTCTGTATATAATTATATATGTACAGCTGGTATAAGTTATACATCTTCTTGTATATAGTGATATTGAGCATGCTGGTATAACCTGGGTATCTTCTGTATATAATTATATATGTACAGCTGGTATAAGTTATACATCTTCCTGTATATAGTGATATGGAGAATGCTGGTATAACCTGGGTATCTCCTGTATATAATTATATATGTACAGCTGGTATAAGTTATACATCTTCTTGTATATCGTGATATGGAGCATGCTGGTATGACCTGGGTATCTTCTGTATTTAATTATATATGTACAGCTGGTATAAGTTATACATCTTCTTGTATATCGTGATATGGAGCATGCTGGTATAACCTGGGTATCTTCTGTATATAATTATATATGTACAGCTGGTATAAGTTATACATCTTGTATATAGTGATATGGAGCACGCTGGTATAACCTGGGTATCTACTGTATATAATTATATATGTACAGCTGGTATAAGTTATACATCTTCTTGTATATAGTGATATGGAGCATGCTGGTATAACCTGGGTATCTTCTGTATATAATTATATATGTACAGCTGGTATAAGTTATACATCTTCTTGTATATAGTGATATGGAGCATGCTGGTATAACCTGGGTATCTTCTGTATATAATTATATATGTACGGCTGGTATAAGTTATACATCTTCTTGTATATAGTGATATTGAGCATGCTGGTATAACCTGGGTATCTTCTGTATATAATTATATATGTACAGCTGGTATAAGTTATACATCTTCTTGTATATAGTGATATGGAGCATGCTGGTATGACCTGGGTATCTTCTGTATATAATTATATATGTACAGCTGGTATAAGTTATACATCTTCTTGTATATCGTGATATGGAGCATGCTGGTATAACCTGGGTATCTCCTGTATATAATTATATATGTACAGCTGGTATAAGTTATACATCTTCTTGTATATCGTGATATGGAGCATGCTGGTATAACCTGGGTATCTTCTGTATATAATTATATATGTACAGCTGGTATAAGTTATACATCTTCTTGTATATAGTGATATGGGGCATGCTGGTATAACCTGGGTATCTTCTGTATATAATTATATATGTACAGCTGGTATAAGTTATACATCTTCTTGTATATAGTGATATGGAGCATGCTGGTATAACCTGGCTTTTTATATAATTATATATGTACAGCTGGTATAAGTTATACATCTTCCTGTATATAGTGATATTGAGCATGCTGGTATGACCTGGGTATCTTCTGTATATAATTATATATGTACAGCTGGTATAAGTTATACATCTTCTTGTATATAGTGATATGGAGCATGCTGGTATAACCTGGGCATCTCCTGTATATAATTATATATGTGCAGCCAGTATAAGTTATATATCTTCTTGTATATAGTGATATGGAGCATGCTGGTATAACCTGGGCATCTCCTGTATATAATTATATATGTGCAGCCAGTATAAGTTATATATCTTCTTGTATATAGTGATATGGAGCATGCTGGTATAACCTGGGTATCTCCTGTATATAATTATATATGTACAGCTGGTATAAGTTATACATCTCCTTGTATATAGTGATATGGAGCATGCTGGTATAACCTGGGCTTCTTCTGTATATAATTATATATGTACAGCTGGTATAAGTTATACATCTTCTTGTATATAGTGATATGGAGCATGCTGGTATAACCTGGGTATCTTCTGTATATAATTATATATGTGCAGCTGGTATAAGTTATACATCTTCTTGTATATAGTGATATGGAGCATGCTGGTATAACCTGGGTATCTTCTGTATATAATGATATATGTACAGCTGGTATAAGTTATACATCTTCTTGTATATAGTGATATTGAGCATGCTGGTATAACCTGGGTATCTTCTGTATATAATTATATATGTACAGCTGGTATAAGTTATACATCTTCTTGTATATAGTGATATGGGACATGCTGGTATAACCTGGGTATCTTCTGTATATAATTATATATGTACGGCTGGTATAAGTTATACATCTTCTTGTATATAGTGATATTGAGCATGCTGGTATAACCTGGGTATCTTCTGTATATAATTATATATGTACAGCTGGTATAAGTTATACATCTTCTTGTATATAGTGATATGGGACATGCTGGTATAACCTGGGTATCTTCTGTATATAATTATATATGTACGGCTGGTATAAGTTATACATCTTCTTGTATATAGTGATATTGAGCATGCTGGTATAACCTGGGTATCTTCTGTATATAATTATATATGTACAGCTGGTATAAGTTATACATCTTCTTGTATATAGTGATATGGAGCATGCTGGTATGACCTGGGTATCTTCTGTATATAATTATATATGTACAGCTGGTATAAGTTATACATCTTCTTGTATATAGTGATATGGAGCATGCTGGTATGACCTGGGTATCTTCTGTATATAATTATATATGTACAGCTGGTATAAGTTATACATCTTCCTGTATATAGTGATATGGAGAATGCTGGTATAACCTGGGTATCTCCTGTATATAATTATATATGTACAGCTGGTATAAGTTATACATCTTCTTGTATATCGTGATATGGAGCATGCTGGTATAACCTGGGTATCTTCTGTATATAATTATATATGTACAGCTGGTATAAGTTATACATCTTCTTGTATATAGTGATATGGGGCATGCTGGTATAACCTGGGTATCTTCTGTATATAATTATATATGTACAGCTGGTATAAGTTATACATCTTCTTGTATATAGTGATATGGAGCATGCTGGTATAACCTGGCTTTTTATATAATTATATATGTACAGCTGGTATAAGTTATACATCTTCTTGTATATAGTGATATGGAGCATGCTGGTATAACCTGGGTATCTTCTGTATTTAATTATATATGTACAGCTGGTATAAGTTATACATCTTCTTGTATATAGTGATATGGAGCATGCTGGTATAACCTGGCTTTTTATATAATTATATATGTACAGCTGGTATAAGTTATACATCTTCTTGTATATAGTGATATGGAGCATGCTGGTATAACCTGGGTATCTTCTGTATATAATTATATATGTACGGCTGGTATAAGTTATACATCTTCTTGTATATAGTGATATTGAGCATGCTGGTATAACCTGGGTATCTTCTGTATATAATTATATATGTACAGCTGGTATAAGTTATACATCTTCTTGTATATAGTGATATTGAGCATGCTGGTATAACCTGGGTATCTTCTGTATATAATTATATATGTACAGCTGGTATAAGTTATACATCTTCCTGTATATAGTGATATGGAGAATGCTGGTATAACCTGGGTATCTCCTGTATATAATTATATATGTACAGCTGGTATAAGTTATACATCTTCTTGTATATCGTGATATGGAGCATGCTGGTATGACCTGGGTATCTTCTGTATTTAATTATATATGTACAGCTGGTATAAGTTATACATCTTCTTGTATATCGTGATATGGAGCATGCTGGTATAACCTGGGTATCTTCTGTATATAATTATATATGTACAGCTGGTATAAGTTATACATCTTGTATATAGTGATATGGAGCACGCTGGTATAACCTGGGTATCTACTGTATATAATTATATATGTACAGCTGGTATAAGTTATACATCTTCTTGTATATAGTGATATGGAGCATGCTGGTATAACCTGGGTATCTTCTGTATATAATTATATATGTACAGCTGGTATAAGTTATACATCTTCTTGTATATAGTGATATGGAGCATGCTGGTATAACCTGGGTATCTTCTGTATATAATTATATATGTACGGCTGGTATAAGTTATACATCTTCTTGTATATAGTGATATTGAGCATGCTGGTATAACCTGGGTATCTTCTGTATATAATTATATATGTACAGCTGGTATAAGTTATACATCTTCTTGTATATAGTGATATGGAGCATGCTGGTATGACCTGGGTATCTTCTGTATATAATTATATATGTACAGCTGGTATAAGTTATACATCTTCTTGTATATCGTGATATGGAGCATGCTGGTATAACCTGGGTATCTCCTGTATATAATTATATATGTACAGCTGGTATAAGTTATACATCTTCTTGTATATCGTGATATGGAGCATGCTGGTATAACCTGGGTATCTTCTGTATATAATTATATATGTACAGCTGGTATAAGTTATACATCTTCTTGTATATAGTGATATGGGGCATGCTGGTATAACCTGGGTATCTTCTGTATATAATTATATATGTACAGCTGGTATAAGTTATACATCTTCTTGTATATAGTGATATGGAGCATGCTGGTATAACCTGGCTTTTTATATAATTATATATGTACAGCTGGTATAAGTTATACATCTTCTTGTATATAGTGATATGGAGCATGCTGGTATAACCTGGGCATCTTCTGTATATAATTATATATGTGCAGCTGGTATAAGTTATACATCTTCTTGTATATAGTGATATGGAGCATGCTGGTATAACCTGGGTATCTTCTGTATATAATTATATATGTGCAGCTGGTATAAGTTATACATCTTCTTGTATATAGTAATATGGAGCATACTGGTATAAGTTACACATCTTCCTGTATATAGTGATATGGAGCATGCTGGTATAACCTGGGTATCTTCTGTATATAATTATATATGTACGGCTGGTATAAGTTATACATCTTCTTGTATATAGTGATATTGAGCATGCTGGTATAACCTGGGTATCTTCTGTATATAATTATATATGTACAGCTGGTATAAGTTATACATCTTCTTGTATATAGTGATATGGGGCATGCTGGTATAACCTGGGTATCTTCTGTATATAATTATATATGTACAGCTGGTATAAGTTATACATCTTCTTGTATATAGTGATATGGAGCATGCTGGTATAACCTGGCTTTTTATATAATTATATATGTACAGCTGGTATAAGTTATACATCTTCTTGTATATAGTGATATGGAGCATGCTGGTATAACCTGGGTATCTTCTGTATTTAATTATATATGTACAGCTGGTATAAGTTATACATCTTCTTGTATATAGTGATATGGAGCAGGCTGGTATAACCTGGGTATCTTCTGTATATAATTATATATGTACAGCTGGTATAAGTTATACATCTTGTATATAGTGATATGGAGCACGCTGGTATAACCTGGGTATCTACTGTATATAATTATATATGTACAGCTGGTATAAGTTATACATCTTCTTGTATATAGTGATATGGAGCATGCTGGTATAACCTGGGTATCTTCTGTATATAATTATATATGTACAGCTGGTATAAGTTATACATCTTCTTGTATATAGTGATATGGAGCATGCTGGTATAACCTGGGTATCTTCTGTATATAATTATATATGAACAGCTGGTATAAGTTATACGTCTTCTTGTATATAGTGATATGGAGCATGCTGGTATAACCTGGGTATCTTCTGTATATAATTATATATGTACAGCTGGTATAAGTTATACATCTTCCTGTATATAGTGATATGGAGCATGCTGGTATAACCTGGGTATCTTCTGTATATAATTACATATGTACAGCTGGTAGAAGTTATACATCTTCCTGTATATAGTGATATGGAGCATGCTGGTATAACCTGGGTATCTTCTGTATATAATTATATATGTACAGCTGGTATAAGTTATACATCTTCTTGTATATAGTGATATGGAGCATGCTGGTATAACCTGGGTATCTTCTGTATATAATTATATATGTACAGCTGGTATAAGTTATACATCTTCTTGTATATAGTGATATGGAGCATGCTGGTATAACCTGGGTATCTTCTGTATATAATTATATATGTACAGCTGGTATAAGTTATACATCTTCTTGTATATAGTGATATGGAGCATGCTGGTATAACCTGGGTATCTTCTGTATATAATTATATATGTACGGCTGGTATAAGTTATACATCTTCTTGTATATAGTGATATTGAGCATGCTGGTATAACCTGGGTATCTTCTGTATATAATTATATATGTACAGCTGGTATAAGTTATACATCTTGTATATAGTGATATGGAGCACGCTGGTATAACCTGGGTATCTACTGTATATAATTATATATGTACAGCTGGTATAAGTTATACATCTTCTTGTATATAGTGATATGGAGCATGCTGGTATAACCTGGGTATCTTCTGTATATAATTATATATGTACAGCTGGTATAAGTTATACATCTTCTTGTATATAGTGATATGGAGCATGCTGGTATAACCTGGGTATCTTCTGTATATAATTATATATGAACAGCTGGTATAAGTTATACGTCTTCTTGTATATAGTGATATGGAGCATGCTGGTATAACCTGGGTATCTTCTGTATATAATGATGTATGTACAGCTGGTATAAGTTATACATCTTCTTGTATATAGTGATATGGAGCATGCTGGTATAACCTGGGTATATTCTGTATATAATGATGTATGTACAGCTGGTATAAGTTATACATCTTCTTGTATATAGTGATATGGAGCATGCTGGTATAACCTGGGTATCTTCTGTATATAATTATATATGTACAGCTAGTATAAGTTATACATCTTCTTGTATATAGTGATATGGAGCATGCTGGTATAACCTGGGTGTCTTCTGTATATAATTATATATGTACAGCTGGTATAAGTTATAGATCTTCTTGTATATAGTGATATGGAGCATGCTGGTATAACCTGGGTATCTTCTGTATATAATTATATATGTACAGCTAGTATAAGTTATACATCTTCTTGTATATAGTGATATGGAGCATGCTGGTATAACCTGGGCATCTCCTGTATGTAATTATATATGTACAGCTGGTATAAGTTATACATCTTCTTGTATATAGTGATATGGAGCATGCTGGTATAACCTGGGTATCTTCTGTATATAATTATATATGTACAGCTGGTATATCTTATACATCTTCTTGTATATAGTGATATGGAGCATGCTGGTATATCCTGGGTATCTCCTGTATATAATTATATATGTACAGCTGGTATAAGTTATACATCTTCTTGTATATAGTGATATGGAGCATGCTGGTATAACCTGGGTATCTTCTGTATATAATTATATATGTACAGCTGGTATAAGTTATACATCTTCTTGTATATAGTGATATGGAGCATGCTGGTATAACCTAGGTATCTTCTGTATATAGTGATATGGAGCATGCTGGTATAACCTGGGTATCTTCTGTATATAATTACATATGTACAGCTGGTATAAGTTATACATCTTCTTGTATATAGTGATATGTAGCATGCTGGTATAACCTGGGTATCTTCTGTATATAAATATATATGTACAGCTGGTATAAGTTATACATCTTCTTGTATATAGTGATATGGAGCATGCGGGTATAACCTGGGTGTCTTCTGTGTATAATGATATATGTACAGCTGGTATAAGTTACACATCTTCTTGTATATAGTGATATGGAGCATGCTGGTATAACCTGGGTATCTCCTGTATATAATTATATATGTACCGCTGGTATAACCTGGGCATTTTGTGGTATATATATATATTCTATAGGTACAGCTGGTATAAGATGATGCTTCTCATGTAGACGGACTGCCGGTAACGATGTCCTTGTTTTGTGTTCTCCTCTCCAGATCTTGCACCTCTTGCGGACGTTGCTGGGCTCCCACCTCTGGGGGGCACATGGTGCCCTGTCTTCATACCCCCTCTTCAGAAGATGACCAGACTGCTGCTGGGTGTCACTCTAGAGAGGATCTGTAAAGCCGTCCTCCTCCTGTGCCTCGTGCACTTTGTCATTATTATGATCCTCTACTTTGACGTCTACGCCCAACGCTTGGACTTCTTTAATCGCTTCAATATCAGGAACTCTTCCCGGGTTCACCCGTACTACAACTGCACCAGACCCAATGGGACTGTCCACAGCTACGCCCCCGCCGCCACGTCCGCGGGTGACACCTTCACTGCTAGTGCCAAGGTGGATCCTAATCAGACGGTCACTGAGAAGCCCCTTCCTCCATGTCCAGACTCCCCGCCCGGGCTCGGTAAGTGGAGAGCGTTCTGTAAGAAACATGTCACAGTGTATCAGTGCAGCACAAATCCTTCACCTGTCCTGGACTTCCGGCTGATTACCTACACTGATACATTGTAACAAACACTCAGCTTGGAGAATTATTAGATCAGGATAGGTTTCCAGCTTTTGGATGTAAACAAAACTGTTCTCATTCACTGACAGCAAGCAGAAATGAATTGAAACACAAAACTGCAGATTTACTAAGTTAAATACGAAATGCGCCAGAATTCTGAGTGAAGTCGTGCCGCCAATCTATCGTACGCGCCGTCACTTATTATGTGTTTTAGATACTTTTTGGGCCCCATAAAGGCGGCGCGTGAGTCCTGAACTGCTCCACGTTTATTATTTCTCTCCACCACAGTTATAGTGCCGCACGGCGCAGCGGACGGGGGGCGACGCATAGAAAAGTGTGCGGCAGATTCAGCGCATCTTCTGCTCGTCTGGTCGACATTTCAGACAGTAATAATCATTCTGCCCCGAAGTCTTTTATTCTACGACGACGAAGCTTTACATACAGAAAACAGGAACATTCCTTTAAGCAGCTTGTGTGACCCCATATCCCCCGCTCATCTAGCCTGGGAGGCGATCACATGATGGGGACATTTAAAGGTATAGCGTCACTGTAACCTCCGCATATAATCTCTATATAATGTCCTGTAACGAGACTGAATGACAGTGGAGTTTATATATAGATTATATCTGGAGTTTACAGCCGAAACATGTAACTGCGACGCCTCCTCCACGCACCGTTTCTTCTAGCGTTTTTTTATTTTAAAACATGAGGTAAATGCGTTTTTTAAGTCCTATTTAGAAGCGTGGGAAAAACGCCAGAAAATACGCCAATTCCTAAGACGGAAAAAAAATGCCACAAACCGAAATTATTTAGAAGTAAACGTTTTAATATTTCACTGCAGACGTTAAAGTAACATCTGACCTATAAAAACAAGCAAAGTGAATAGTGAGTGCAGCTCTGGAGTATAATACAGGATGTAACTCAGGATCAGTACAGGATAAGTAATGTATGTACACAGTGACTCCACCAGCAGAATAGTGAGTGCAGCTCTGGAGTATAATACAGGATGTAACTCAGGATCAGTACAGGATAAGTAATGTATGTACACAGTGACTCCACCAGCAGAATAGTGAGTGCAGCTCTGGAGTATAATACAGGATATAACTCAGGATCAGTACAGGATAAGTAATGTAATGTATGTACACAGTGACTCCACCAGCAGAGTAGTGAGTGCAGCTCTGGAGTATAATACAGGATATAACTCAGGATCAGTACAGGATAAGTAATGTAATGTATGTACACAGTGACTCCACCAGCAGAATAGTGAGTGCAGCTCTGGAGTATAATACAGGATGTAACTCAGGATCAGTACAGGATAAGTAATGTAATGTATGTACACAGTGACTCCACCAGCAGAATAGTGAGTGCAGCTCTGGAGTATAATACAGGATATAACTCAGGATCAGTACAGGATAAGTAATGTAATGTATGTACACAGTGACTCCACCAGCAGAATAGTGAGTGCAGCTCTGGAGTATAATACAGGATATAACTCAGGATCAGTACAGGATAAGTAATGTAATGTATGTACACAGTGACTCTACCAGCAGAATAGTGAGTGCAGCTCTGGAGTATAATACAGGATGTAACTCAGGATCAGTACAGGATAAGTAATGTAATGTATGTACACAGTGACTCCACCAGCAGAATAGTGAGTGCAGCTCTGGAGTATAATACAGGATATAACTCAGGATCAGTACAGGATCAGTAATGTAAGGTATGTACACAGTGACTCCACCAGCAGAATAGTGCATAGTGCTGCTCTGGAGTATAATACAGGATGTAACTCAGGATCAGTACAGGATGAGTAATGTAATGTATGTACACAGTGACTCCACCAGCAGAATAGTGAGTGCAGCTCTGGAGTATAATACAGGATGTAACTCAGGATCAGTACAGGATAAGCAATGTAATGTATGTACACAGTGACTCCACCAGCAGAATAGTGAGTGCAGCTCTGGGGTATAATACAGGATGTAACTCAGGATCAGTACAGGATAAGTAATGTAATGTATGTACACAGTGACTCCACCAGCAGAATAGTGAGTGCAGCTCTGGAGTATAATACAGGATATAACTCAGGATCAGTACAGGATAAGGTAATGTAATGTATGTACACAGTGACTCCACCAGCAGAATAATGAGTGCAGCTCTGGAGTATAATACAGGATGTAACTCAGGATCAGTACAGGATAAGTAATGTAATGTATGTACACAGTGACTCCACCAGCAGAATAGTGAGTGCAGCTCTGGAGTATAATACAGGATGTAACTCAGGATCAGTACAGGATAAGTAATGTAATGTATGTACACAGTGACTCCACCAGCAGAATAGTGAGTGCAGCTCTGGAGTATAATACTGGATGTAACTCAGGATCAGTACAGGATAAGTAATGTAATGTATGTACACAGTGACTCCACCAGCAGAATAGTGAGTGCAGCTCTGGAGTATAATACAAGATGTAACTCCGGATCAGTACAGGATAAGTAATGTATGTACACAGTGACTCCACCAGCAGAATAGTGAGTGCAGCTCTGGAGTATAATGCAGGATATAACTCAGGATCAGTACAGGATAAGTAAAGTATGTACACAGTGACTCCACCAGCAGAATAGTGAGTGCAGCTCTGGAGTATAATACAAGATGTAACTCCGGATCAGTACAGGATAAGTAATGTAATGTATGTACACAGTGACTCCACCAGCAGAATAGTGAGTGCAGCTCTGGAGTATAATACAGGATATAACTCAGGATCAGTACAGGATAAGTAATGTAATGTATGTACACAGTGACTCCACCAGCAGAATAGTGAGTGCAGCTCTGGAGTATAATACAGGATATAACTCAGGATCAGTACAGGATAAGTAATGTAATGTATGTACACAGTTACTCCACCAGCAGAATAGTGAGTGCAGCTCTGGAGTATAATACAGGATATAACTCAGGATCAGTACATGATAAGTAATGTAATGTATGTACACAGTGACCACTAGCAGAATAGTGAGTGCAGCTCTGGAGTATAATACAGGATGTAACTCAGGATAAGTAATGTCATGTATGTACACAGTGACTCCACAAGCAGAATAGTGAATGCAGCTCTGGAGTATAATAAAGGATATAACTCAGGATCAGTACAGGATAAGTAATGTAATGTATGTCCTCTGTGACTCCACCAGCAGAATAGTGAGTGCAGCTCTGGAGTATAATACAGGATATAACTCAGGATCTGTACAGGATAAGTAATGTAATGTATGTACACAGTGACTCCACCAGCAGAATAGTGAGTGCAGGTCTGGAGTATAATACAGGACATAACTCAGGATAAGTACAGGATAAGTAATGTAATGTTTGTACACAGTGACCCCACCAGCAGAATAGTGAGTGCAGCTCTGGAGTATAATACAGGATGTAACTCAGGATCAGTACAGGATAAGTAATGTAATGTATGTACACAGTGACTCCACCAGCAGAATAGTGAGTGCAGCTCTGGAGTATAATACAGGATATAACTCAGGATCAGTACAGGATAAGTAATGTAATGTATGTACACAGTGACTCCACCAGCAGAATAGTGAGTGCAGCTCTGGAGTATAATACAGGATATAACTCAGGATCAGTACAGGATAGAGCGTCTCTTAGGCCCTGTTCACATACCGTTTCTGCTCACTACTCAGTGTATACGCTATTAAATAAGAAAAAATCGCATTGCTCGGTTGTTACTATAGACATTAGAGGGATTTTTCCACGAGGCAGATTTATCACTTATCCACAATTTATGTGATGAATAAATAATTTCTGGGGTCCCCGCCAGTCACTAGAACGGGGGTCCTGATCCTTGTTCCTGCTCCTTGCTCGATAGTCAGGAGGATTTTTACTGGAGCAGCGGTCATCATGTTCGCTGCCGCTTCGTCTATGGGGTCGCTGGAGACAGCCGCGTACAGTCCCGACCCCCGTTCTAGTGATCGGTGGAGCTCCGGGCGTTCCTTCTTATATCTCCGATCCTGTGGACAGGTGATAAATATAGTGGAAAACCTGTTCCTAAAGAGTTCACTTCTGATTTCTTTTGACCGCTGTTACCATACGTTTTTTTGGGAGGACAGATTAGCGCCGTCTACCACGCTATTCTATCCTCCAGTGTACACTCCATGATTACATTATAGTATAAAACGTGGCCTTACAAGAACACAGGCGCCGCTTCTCACTACGCGGAGATTGCTGGTTATATGCAGGTATAACGACTCCGCTGCAGATGATGATTTCCGGGGGCTCCCCAGACCTGCAGCTCAGGGGTACAGGCGGAATGAGGCCCACGCTCTGTATGGAGGAGGGGTAGTAGTAATTGCTGGAATTGTAGGAAGAGACAAAAACGGTGATGTAAATATTAATAGTACTACTCCTCTGCCCGAGCAATTCTCTCTCTGGATGATGAGGGTAGTAATGGGGGGATGGTCATACATGCTGGGTGTGATTGTCTCTGGATGGTGAGGGTAGTAATGGGGGGATTGTCATAGATGCTGGGTGTGATTGTCTCTGGATGGTGAGGGTAGTAATGGGGGATTGTCATCCATGCTGGGTGTGATTGTCTCTGGATGGTCACCATTGTGTTCCCCTCTCTCCTTTCAGTCGGCCGCCTGTTGATCGAGTTTAGTTCCCCCATGAGTATGGAGCGGGTGCAGCGAGAGAACCCTGACGTGACGGAGGGCGGGAGATACACGCCACGAGACTGTCAACCCAAAGACAGAGTGGCGATTATCATTCCATTCCGACACCGGGACCATCACCTCAAGTACTGGCTCCACTATATCCACCCCATCCTGCGCCGCCAGAAAGTGGAATACGGCATCTACATTATTAATCAGGTGAGCTGCGTACTGGTGTCATGTGGTCTGGGCTGGCTCCTCCCACAGCTGTGTACTGGTGTCATGTGATCTGCGCTGACTCCTCCCACAGCTGTGTACTGGTGTCATGTGATCTGCACTGGCTCCTCCCACAGCTGTGTACTGGTGTCATGTGATCTGTGCCGGCTCCTCCCACAGTTGTGTACTGGTGTCATGTGATCTGCGGAGGCTCCTCCCACAGCTGTGTACTGGTATCATGTGATCTGTGGAGGCTCCTCCCACAGCTGTGTACTGGTGTCATGTGATCTGCGGAGGCTCCTCCCACAGCTGTGTGCTGGTGTCATGTGATCTGTGGAGGCTCCTCCCACAGCTGTGTACTGGTGTCATGTGATCTGCGGAGGCTCCTCCCACAGCTGTGTGCTGGTGTCATGTGATCTGCGGAGGCTCCTCCCACAGCTGTGTGCTGGTAAAAAATGTGGTGAAGGATGTGGGTACATACTTATCCAGTTCTATACTGACGGTCCCATATTTTCAACTTGAAGCATTTATAGGGGCAGATTTACTAAGAATGGCGTTTTATACGTCGTCACTTTTAGTATGAAGCCTGCAGGAGCGAGATGCGGATAATTTATTACATGGCGCAGGCCTCTTAAAGGGGAAGTCCCAGTATTAGATTTTATAGTAGTTTTCTATTTTACCATTTGTTACAAAAATGCTACAATTGCAAGACATACCCTTTGCTTCATTATAATGGCGCCCCCTGGTGATCACGGGGTATACTAATGTGCATGTGCTCCTGAGCTGAATGAGGTAGGTCGCACATGCTCAGCTCCACTCTCCAACTGCCACCAGCCAACACAAAATGCCTCCTCTGCTTGTTAGTAAAGAAGAAAAAAAGAAGCTTTTATTCAGAAACACAGCGTGTAGTGTGAACAGAGACTCACACAGTAAGAAACACACAGGAGAGCCAGCAGATCAAGAGACGAAGCAGCATACAGCACTGCTTACATAGAGTGGGGAGCTCTCCTCCCTCCTGCCACTCCTCTCACTGTGTGAAAGGTGCAGGCTCTCCCACATCTTCATTGATATTGGGCTGTGCTTTCCCCTCTCCTGCTCATCGTCACACTGTGTGTAAGCTGACGGCTCTCCCTTCTCTTCAGTTATATAAGACTGGGCTCTCCCCTCTCCTGCTCATCCTCTCACTGTGTGTAAGCTACAGGCCCTCCCACTTCTTTAGTTATATTGGGTGGGCTCTCCCCTCTCTTGCTCATCCTCTCACTGTGTGTAAGCTGCAGGCTCTCCCTCTTGTTGAGTTATATTGGACTGTGCTCTCCCCTCTCTTTCTCATGCTCTCACTGTGTGTAAGCTGCAGGCTCTTCCTCTTCAGTTACATAGGGCTGGGCTCTCCTGTCTCCTGCTCATCCTCTCACTGTGAGTATGCTGCAGATTCTCCCTCTTCTTTAGTTATATAGGACTGGGTTCTACCCTCTCTTGCTCATCCTCTCACTATGTGTAAGCCTGCAGGCTGTTCCTCATCTTCAGTTATATAGGGCGTGGCTCTCCCCTCTCCTGCTCATCCTCTCACTGTGTGTAAGCTGCAGGCTCTCTCTCTCTTCTTCAGTTATATAGGGCTGGGCTCTCCCCTCTCCTGCTCATCCTCTCACTGTGTGTAAGCTGCAGGCTCTCTCTCTCTTCTTCAGTTATATAGGGCTGGGCTCTCCCCTCTCCTGCTCATCCTCTCACTGTGTGTAAGTTGCAGGCTCTCTCTTTCTGTAATTGTATAGGGCTGGGCTCTCCCCTCTCTTGCTCATCCTCTCACTGTGTGTAAGTTGCAGGCTCTCTCTTTCTGTAATTGTATAGGGCTGGGCTCTCCCCTCTCCTGCTCATCCTCTCACTGTGTGTAAGTTGCAGGCTCTCTCTTTCTGTAATTGTATAGGGCTGGGCTCTCCCCTCTCTTGCTCATCCTCACACTATGTAAGCCTGCAGGCTCTTCCTCTTCTTCAGTTATATAGGGCTGGGCTCTCCCCTCTCTTGCTCATCCTTTCGCTATGTGTAAGCCTGCAGGCTCTTCCTCTTCTTCAGTTATATAGGGCTGGGCTTTTCCCTCACTTGCTCATCCTCTCACTATGTGTAAGTTGCCAGCTCTTCCTTCTTTTAAGTTATATAGATTTGAGCTCTCCCCTCTCCTGCTCATGCTCTCATTGTGTGTAAGCTGCAGACTCTCCCTCTTCTTCAGTTATATAAGGCTGATCTCTCCCCTCTCCTGCTAATCCTCTCACTTTGTATATGCTGCAGACTCTCCCTCACCTTCAGTTATATGAGGTTGGGTTCTCCCCTCTCCTGCTAATCCTCTCACTGTGTATATGCTGCAGACTCTCCCTCACCTTCAGTTATATGAGGTTGGGCTATCCCCTCTCCTGCTCATCACGTTACTGTGTTTACGCTGCAGGCTCTCCCTCTTCTTTTGTTATATAGGGTTGAGCTCTCCCATCTCCTGCTCATCCTCTGACTGTGTGTAAGCTGCAGGCTCACACTCTTCTTTAGTTATATAGGGCTGGGCTCTCCCCTCTAATGCTCATCCTCTCGATATATATAAGTTGCCGGCTCCCCCTTCTTTTCAGTGATATAGGGCTGGGCTCTCCCCTCTCTTGCGCACCCTCTCACTGTGTGTAAGCTGCCGACTCCCTCTTTTTCAGTTATATTGGGCTGCACTTTCCCCTCTCCTGCTCATCCTTTCACTATGTGTAAGCTGCAGGCTCTCCCTTCTCTTCAGTTATATAGGGCTGAGCTCTCTCCTGTCAGTATCACTTCTCCTGTCCTGTATACTGGGTGTAATTCTCAGTATCTGTATTATTCTGTATATATATATACTGCACAGCACCACTTCTCCTGTCCTGTATACTGGGTGTAATTCTCAGTATCTGTATTATTCTGTATATATATACACTGCACAGTACCACTTCTCCTGTCCTGTATACTGGGTGTAATTCTCAGTATCTGTATTATTCTGTATATATAGACACTGCACAGTACCACTTCTCCTGTCCTGTATACTGGGTGTAATTCTCAGTATTTGTATTATTCTGTGTATATGGACACTGCACAGTACCACTTCTCCTGTCCTGTATACTGGGTGTAATTCTCAGTATCTGTATTATTCTGTATATATATATATATATATATATATATATATATATATATATATATATATATATATATATATACACTGCACAGTACCACTTCTCCTGTCCTGTATACTGGGTGTAATTCTCAGTATCTGTATTATTCTGTATATATGGACACTGCACAGTACCACTTCTCCTGTCCTGTATACTGGGTGTAATTCTCAGTATCTGTATTATTCTGTATATATATACGCTGCACAGTACCACTTCTCCTGTCCTGTATACTGGGTGTAATTCTCAGTATCTGTATTATTCTGTATATATATATATACACTGCACAGTACCACTTCTCCTGTCCTGTATACTGGGTGTAATTCTCAGTATCTGTATTATTCTGTATATATATATACACTGCACAGTACCACTTCTCCTGTCCTGTGTACTGGGTATAATTCTCAGTATCTGTATTATTCTGTATATATGGACACTGCACAGTACCACTCCTCCTGTCCTGTATACTGGGTGTAATTCTCAGTATCTGTATTATCCTGTATATATGGACACTGCACAGTACCGCTCCTCCTGTCCTGTATACTGGGTGTAATTCTCAGTATCTGTATTATTCTGTATATATGGACACTGCACAGTACCACTTCTCCTGTCCTGTATACTGGGTGTAATTCTCAGTATCTGTATTATTCTGTATATATGGACGCTGCACAGTACCACTTCTCCTGTCCTGTATACTGGGTGTAATTCTCAGTATCTGTATTATTCTGTATATATAGATACTGCACAGCACCACTTCTCCTGTCCTGTATACTGGGTGTAATTCTCAGTATCTGTATTATTCTGTATATATACACTGCACAGTACCACTTCTCCTGTCCTGTATACTGGGTGTAATTCTCAGTATCTGTATTATTCTGTATATATGGACACTGCACAGTACCACTTCTCCTGTCCTGTATACTGGGTGTAATTCTCAGTATCTGTATTATTCTGTATATATATACGCTGCACAGTACCACTTCTCCTGTCCTGTATACTGGGTGTAATTCTCAGTATCTGTATTATTCTGTATATATATATATACACTGCACAGTACCACTTCTCCTGTCCTGTATACTGGGTGTAATTCTCAGTATCTGTATTATTCTGTATATATATATACACTGCACAGTACCACTTCTCCTGTCCTGTGTACTGGGTATAATTCTCAGTATCTGTATTATTCTGTATATATGGACACTGCACAGTACCACTCCTCCTGTCCTGTATACTGGGTGTAATTCTCAGTATCTGTATTATCCTGTATATATGGACACTGCACAGTACCGCTCCTCCTGTCCTGTATACTGGGTGTAATTCTCAGTATCTGTATTATTCTGTATATATGGACACTGCACAGTACCACTTCTCCTGTCCTGTATACTGGGTGTAATTCTCAGTATCTGTATTATTCTGTATATATGGACGCTGCACAGTACCACTTCTCCTGTCCTGTATACTGGGTGTAATTCTCAGTATCTGTATTATTCTGTATATATAGATACTGCACAGCACCACTTCTCCTGTCCTGTATACTGGGTGTAATTCTCAGTATCTGTATTATTCTGTATATATACACTGCACAGTACCACTTCTCCTGTCCTGTATACTGGGTGTAATTCTCAGTATCTGTATATATATACACTGCACAGTACCACTTCTCCTGTCCTGTATACTGGGTGTAATTCTCAGTATCTGTATATATGGACACTGCACAGTACCGCTCCTCCTGTCCTGTATACTGGTTTATTAGAGGTGATTCTCTGAGACCCTTTTCCGGCGTTGTTCGCTATAATTGAGACGAGATTCTTCGTGTCGGGTGACATTATTTTCGTGCTGTGAATAATCGCGGGCGTTGAGGTCTCCGCGGGGTTTATAGAACTCATCACCCGGGTAGCTCCACGCAGGGATTGGCGCTGCCGTAGTAACACCGCGGTCACGGATAATAAAACGTATGTATCTTCCTGAGGAATCGGCCGCGGAGACGTTTATTCTGTTTGCTTCTCTGTACACGGGGAGTGATTATTTCCCAGTCCTCACCCAACTCTCTTAGAGTCCTGAACGGCACGGTGCTCTGGGAATCTGGTGCGCGGAGTCGTCTTCTGTGTGGAGTCTTTTATTATTCGGCTTTGCATGTGTCAGTCTTCACTATAGTTCTGACATTCTATTCATGAAGCAGGAGGCGCAGGATGAGCAGAGTGATTGTTCCATCAGGTGCAGTGGCTATAAATGATGACTCCATGATATGTTATTCCCACTTCTCCTTCCACGGCCGGGATCTGGGGGACCCGTAGCTGTTTGTCACACTGAGCCCCCAGTGGGGGGTTGTCTCTGAGTATTTGGGGGGTTGTCTCTGAGTATTTGGGGGGTTGTCTCTGAGTATTTGGGGGGCTGTCTCTGAGTATTTGGGGGGCTGTCTCTGAGTATTTGGGGGGTTGTCTCTGAGTATTTGGGGGGCTGTCTCTGAGTATTTGGGGGGTTGTCTCTGAGTATTTGGGGGGTTGTCTCTGAGTATTTGGGGGGTTGTCTCTGAGTATTTGGGGGGCTGTCTCTGAGTATTTGGGGGGCTGTCTCTGAGTATTTGGGGGGTTGTCTCTGAGTATTTGGGGGGCTGTCTCTGAGTATTTGGGGGGTTGTCTCTGTGTATTTGGGGGGCTGTCTCTGAGTATTTGGGGGGTTGTCTCTGAGTATTTGGGGGGCTGTCTGAGTATTTGGGGGGTTGTCTCTGAGTATTTGGGGGGCTGTCTCTGAGTATTTGGGGGGTTGTCTCTGAGTATTTGGGGGGCTGTCTCTGAGTATTTTTGGGGCTGTCTCTGAGTATTTGGGGGGCTGTCTCTGAGTATTTGGGGGGCTGTCTCTGAGTATTTGGGGGGCTGTCTCTGAGTATTTGGGGGGTTGTCTCTGAGTATTTGGGGGGTTGTCTCTGTGTATTTGGGGGGTTGTCTCTGAGTATTTGGGGGGCTGTCTCTGAGTATTTGGGGGGTTGTCTCTGAGTATTTGGGGGGCTGTCTCTGAGTATTTGGGGGGCTGTCTCTGAGTATTTGGGGGGTTGTCTCTGAGTATTTGGGGGGTTGTCTCTGAGTATTTGGGGGGCTGTCTCTGAGTATTTGGGGGGTTGTCTCTGAGTATTTGGGGGGTTGTCTCTGAGTATTTGGGGGGTTGTCTCTGAGTATTTGGGGGGCTGTCTCTGAGTATTTGGGGGGCTGTCTCTGAGTATTTGGGGGGTTGTCTCTGAGCATTTGGGGGGCTGTCTCTGAGTATTTGGGGGGTTGTCTCTGTGTATTTGGGGGGCTGTCTCTGAGTATTTGGGGGGTTGTCTCTGAGTATTTGGGGGGCTGTCTCTGAGTATTTGGGGGTTGTCTCTGAGTATTTGGGGGGCTGTCTCTGAGTATTTGGGGGGTTGTCTCTGAGTATTTTTGGGGCTGTCTCTGAGTATTTGGGGGGCTGTCTCTGAGTATTTGGGGGGTTGTCTCTGAGTATTTGGGGGGCTGTCTCTGAGTATTTGGGGGGTTGTCTCTGAGTATTTGGGGGGTTGTCTCTGAGTATTTGGGGGGTTGTCTCTGAGTATTTGGGGGGCTGTCTCTGAGTATTTGGGGGGCTGTCTCTGAGTATTTGGGGGGTTGTCTCTGAGCATTTGGGGGGCTGTCTCTGAGTATTTGGGGGGTTGTCTCTGTGTATTTGGGGGGCTGTCTCTGAGTATTTGGGGGGTTGTCTCTGAGTATTTGGGGGGCTGTCTCTGAGTATTTGGGGGTTGTCTCTGAGTATTTGGGGGGCTGTCTCTGAGTATTTGGGGGGTTGTCTCTGAGTATTTGGGGGGCTGTCTCTGAGTATTTGGGGGGCTGTCTCTGAGTATTTGGGGGGTTGTCTCTGAGTATTTGGGGGGCTGTCTCTGAGTATTTGGGGGTTGTCTCTGAGTATTTGGGGGGCTGTCTCTGAGTATTTGGGGGGTTGTCTCTGAGTATTTGGGGGGCTGTCTCTGAGTATTTGGGGGGCTGTCTCTGAGTATTTGGGGGGCTGTCTCTGAGTATTTGGGGGGTTGTCTCTGAGTATTTGGGGGGTTGTCTCTGAGTATTTGGGGGGCTGTCTCTGAGTATTTTTGGGGCTGTCTCTGAGTATTTGGGGGGTTGTCTCTGAGTATTTGGGGGGCTGTCTCTGAGTATTTGGGGGGCTGTCTCTGAGTATTTGGGGGGCTGTCTCTGAGTATTTGGGGGGTTGTCTCTGAGTATTTGGGGGGTTGTCTCTGTGTATTTGGGGGGTTGTCTCTGAGTATTTGGGGGGCTGTCTCTGAGTATTTGGGGGGTTGTCTCTGAGTATTTGGGGGGCTGTCTCTGAGTATTTGGGGGGCTGTCTCTGAGTATTTGGGGGGCTGTCTCTGAGTATTTGGGGGGTTGTCTCTGAGTATTTGGGGGGTTGTCTCTGAGTATTTGGGGGGCTGTCTCTGAGTATTTGGGGGGCTGTCTCTGAGTATTTGGGGGGCTGTCTCTGAGTATTTGGGGGGTTGTCGGACCAGTGGGCTTGTCGCTGATCCGGATCCTCATCATTCGCCGGCATCTGCAGAAGATCCCAGGAGATCCAGTCTCATCGTTTATCTGGGAAGACCTCCCCTCCCCCCAATTATTTGCGACTTCTCCCGGAATCGCGATTCTTCTCCGTCAGCTGGTGATCCGGAGGACACTTGTTGCTATGACAACAGATACTGTAACTCTTATGTAACGGCTGCCAAGGAGGAAACTTCTATGGGGGAGGGGGGATCATCGGCAGAGCCTGGAGACGCTGCAACAAATACTGCTCCACCTGCGTCCTCCTGCAGCTTCTATTCCGGATATCACGGCAGCCGGATGTGGCCCCTGGAGGTTCAGGCGTCATGGCCCCCCTGTAGTGCAGCGCTCCTCCGGCGCCTTCTCCTCAGTGTTTGATTTCCCTACGTGATTTATAGTCGCCGTTATCCCGGAGCGCCGCTCTATGCAGAATATTATCAGCAATAAATGGCGTAAATACATGGAAAATACGGAGAAAGTGCCGAACATTTATCACCCGTTACCCCAAAAATGGCGACAACCTCAACAATGTCCTTTTCTTTAAAGCGAGGGGGCGTGGCCAGAGAGTCGTTATATTGATGTATAATAAGTTGTGTCGCCGGCCTCGCCCGGCGTCCTCCTCTGCGGTTTGTACATCACCAGCTGCCGGGTATTCGCGTCCTGCGCATTTCTAAGCAGCGGCTGCATTCTTTGGCGCAAACGTGATAAGATATTTGGCGACACGCGTCTTATTTATCATTGAACTCCGAGATTTTCTCATAGGAGTCAGAATGTCGCCGCGTGTCATTGCGCTGTAAGTGGCGCGTGTGTTTGATAGATACGGTCCCGGTCAAATCGACGTCGCAGGTTCCGTCATATTTGCCCTCCTACCTGGAAACCCATTAAAGTCACGTGACGGATCCAACGCTTCCGTTTTCAGGTGAGAACAAACGTGTCGTACGGACTGATAATGGAGAAGCAGGAATCAGGCGCCGTTCTGGCGAATAAAATGGTCGCTATCCCTGTGGGCAACAAAACCGTCTGTCACGTCTCCAGCGCGTTCCCGGCCGTTCGTTTATTATATCGTATGACACGTTATTGGCCGTTCATGCAGAAAATAAAGTGCAGGAAAATTCCATTCGTCCGGCATGTGATAATCCTGATAATCCGGCATGTGATAATCCTGATAATCCGGCATGTGATAATCCTGATAATCCGGCGTGTGATAATCCTGATAATCCGGCGTGTGATAATCCTGATAATCCGGCGTGTGATAATCCTGATAATCCGGCGTGTGATAATCCTGATAATCCGGCGTGTGGCAGGAATGGTCCCCGCCCAGATTAACAGGAAGTCACATTATAATCCGGCGCTGAAATAGTCACTGAAATGCCGGATTATCGGATTGTTACTGCCATTTCTTATGGTCTGACCCCTCCCCCACAGGTACCGCCGCCGTCTGCAGTAACGTTTGTCAGGTTTGTGGAGCAGTAATGGCGGCAGCGGCTCATTTATGCGTTTCGTCATCCTGCCGCGGAGGGAGGGGCGGCTCCGTCATCTACATCTGCCATCTTTGTGGCTCTCGTATCCGCCGTCACGCTACAGATGTAATAATATTTTCCACCTTTAGCCGCTTCGCTCTTTGGATTTGTACATTGGCGCAGTGCGTTGAGCTGTCTACTTGCGCCATTGTTCTGACATTGATTCCTGTGTTTGGCAGCTTCAGGCCTCCACTCCAATCGCTCGGGTCCTCCTGCCCGAAGAAAGCGCCGTTCATCTGCGAGTTGTAAATACGTTTCTCCTCAGAGTCCAGGATGGTGGACGGCCTCGCTACAATAACCGCGTCGTGAGGATGGAATATTTACCGCTGGCACACGATGTAAATGTCTGCGCTGGACGCAGCGCCGCGCCCCCAGATATCATCCCCTCCCCCGTTATTCTTTTCTGTAATTATGAGCCAATTGATGGTGGCCGCTCGGTATCCGCGGCGGCGGCAGGTCCAGGGCGAGCGTCTCTTCGCGGCGTCCGTTGGAGATTGAAATATAAATTGTGTTTTGTCTTTTTTTCTTTTATTGATAATTAAAAACCAAATGAAACGGTCGTTATCAGCGTCCTGTATAATACCGCGCTCTATCCCCGTGTCCTCGCTGCCGCCGCGGCTCATTGTCGTGTTCAGACTTTCCTTTGATTCTCAGGTTTTATAATCTGACGAGATTTCCCTTTGTGTTATTGTTGCTAATTCACCACTGGAAACCTTTGCGAGCGCGTGATCGGCAGTCGGTGCGTAACGTGCGGCGCCTCGTCCTCCCAGAGGTTGTATCCGGAGACAAGAACAGTGGAGGCCGGAGAGAAGCGGCGACATGTCATTTGCAGTCCCGCCTATAGGAATAACTTTAGTCGCTCCAAGGGTAGATGAACGCAGCAGCGACACCGTCCTGCGCAACTGACGGGGGAAAACACTCTGACATCATCTGACCCGCCTTCTCCATATGACCCGCCTGCATCATGTGACCCGCCGGCCCCATGTGACTCGCCTGCATCATGTGATCCGCCTTCCACATGTGACTCGCCTGCATCATGTGATCCGCCTGCCTCATGTGACCCGCCTTCCCCATGTGACCCGCCTGCCCCATGTGACCCGCCTTCCCCATGTGACCCGCCTGCATCATGTGATCCGCCTGCCCCATGTGACCCGCCTGCCCCATGTGACCCGCCTGCATCATGTGATCCGCCTGCATCATGTGATCCTCCTGCCCCATGTGACCCGCCTGCCCCATGTGACCCACCGGCAGTGGGAAATCCAGACGTCAGCGCCAGTCACGAGCCGTTCAGTAGGAGGAAACGATTGTATCATTGTTACATTGTATCAGTCTCAGAGGTCGCGACCCCTACAGATACGCATCATCTGCCGCAGTACAATGACTATTTATCGCTCATAGTGATGTCACTGCGGAGGGCAGCGATTGGCTGTTGTGGTCACATGTCCACAGTCAAAACGTCATCGCTCTGTAAGTGACGACAGGACTCAGCGGGGGACCCGGTGCCTGCGCCAAATTCAAAAGGGTAAATATTTTAGGGTTTGGGATTTTTTTGCATTGGGCAGCAGTTTGTCATGTGACTGTGCGTTGTCTTCTCACCTTGACGTCACTGAAGAGGGCGGAGCTTCACCAGCCTCAGTTACGCCTCCTCCACGCTGGTGATGGCGACCTCGTCTCGGGATCCGGTTTATTGTAGGGGGAGGGGCTGTTATTGGGGAATGCGCGTATTTCAGAGCCTGAATGTTGTGTAGAATTACATCCCCTCTACCATCGGTGTCAGTCTTCACTGTAGCTCTGGCATTATATTTATGAGCCAGGAAGCACCGGATGAGCAGGGTGATAGATCTTTGGGGGTTGTTATTGGGGTGAGTAGTCGCTGCTGCTCCCCCCGCTGGGCACTGACTCGTTATAATGTTACAGGCTGATTATAAGACGTCTGAGCCTCCACATTGATCCCTAATGATCCTTTGTTTTCTCTGCAGTTCGGGGAGGAGACGTTTAATCGAGCGAAGCTCCTGAATATCGGATTCCTGGAGGCGTTAAAGGACGCGGAATACGACTGTTTTATCTTCAGTGACGTTGATCTTATTCCCATGGACGACCGGAATCTCTATCACTGCTATGAGCAGCCGCGCCACTTTGCAATCGCCATGGATAAATTTGGCTTCCGGTAATGACTGCGATTGTGTGCGGTCCGCCATCTTCACTGACGATAAGAAACCGCATAATGGCGACAAAAACTGTTACTAATTTATTTAAAGGGCCGGTGTCCCAACTTCTGTAAATAAAGCAGAATCATCGTATAATGAAAAGTTTGCACGTTTGTAATAGACCGCGGCGCCGATTTATCAACGTGTTCACGATGTTCTGGTACGTGCGCCATATTTGCAGTTTTTTTATATTTTTTCTCTCCACACATCAAATACCGATACCTCACGAGGAGACGAAAATTATCACACATTTTTTGACTGGCGTGAGGGGAAATGACGCAAATGTGTGGCTCATAGATGTAGAAAGAGAGTTCGAAATTAACCAAATTTGTCCAAAGACCCTCTAACAAATTCGGTGCAAATCTCGCCAACCTTCCCCTGACTGACTCGCTTGGGCCTTTCTGTTTAAATCCTCACCGTTTTTAAGATCTCTGCTTGCTGTCGGTGAATGGGGACATTGGTTGTTTACATTCACACTCAGGACAGGAGAGAGATTTTTGCTGCTGCTGTGTTCAGCTCACGGTGGATTATCCACACAGATACATTGTAACAATCCCTCAGCTGTTTGAGCAGGACTTTATCAGAATGGGTTTTCATCCTCTAAATATAAACAATGAATGTCCTTATCCAATGACAGCAAGCAGAGTTCTTGAAAATAGTGAGGAATTGAATGACTAAGTTTATTACAAAATTAGAGAACTTTTCATTATACTAGGATGGAGCTTTATATACTGGATACCGGCCCTTTAATTCTGGTTCCTATGGAATCATTCACAGTGACCGCTGCCCCCCCCAACCCCCCCATCTGTGATTGTGAATTATCAGTATCCCGGGAAATCTGTAATGGCGGCCATATTGTACCGCAGCTTCTCCAGGATTTTATATGCGCACAGATGTCCTGACCCTGTCATTTTTGGCCCTCACAGGCTCCCGTATGCTGGATATTTTGGAGGAGTTTCCGGTCTAAGTAAGGCCCAGTTCATGAAGATCAATGGTTTCCCCAATGAGTACTGGGGGTGGGGAGGAGAAGATGACGATATCTACAACAGGTACAGAACTCTCCGGATATGTCATGTATGTACACAATGACTCCACCAGCAGAACAGTGAGTGCAGCTCTGGAGTATAATACAGGATATAACTCAGGATCAGTACAGGATAAGTAATGTAATGTATGTACACAGTGACTCCACCAGCAGAATAGTGAGTGCAGCTCTGGAGTATAATACAGGATGTAACTCAGGATCAGTACAGGATAAGTAATGTAATGTATGTACACAGTGACTCCACCAGCAGAATAGTGAGTGCAGCTCTGGAGTATAATACAGGATGTAACTCAGGATCAGTACAGGATATGTAATGTATGTACACAGTGACTCCACCAGCAGAATAGTGAGTGCAGCTCTGGAGTATAATACAGGATATAACTCACGATCAGTACAGGATAAGTAATGTAATGTATGTACACAGTGACTCCACCAGCAGAATAGTGAGTACAGCTCTGGAGTATAATACAGGATGTAACTCCGGATCAGTACAGGATAAGTAATGTATGTACACAGTGACTCCACCAGCAGAATAGTGAGTGCAGCTCTGGAGTATAATACAGGATATAACTCAGGATCAGTACAGGATATGTAATGTATGTACACAGTGACTCCACCAGCAGAATAGTGAGTGCAGCTCTGGAGTATAATACAGGATATAACTCAGGATCAGTGCAGGATAAGTAATGTAATGTATGTACACAGTGACTCCACCAGCAGAATAGTGAGTACAGCTCTGGAGTATAATACAGGATATAACTCAGGATCAGTACAGGATATGTAATGTATGTACACAGTGACTCCACCAGCAGAATAGTGAGTGCAGCTCTGGAGTATAATACAGGATATAACTCAGGATCAGTACAGGATAAGTAATGTAATGTATGTACACAGTGACTCCACCAGCAGAATAGTGAGTACAGCTCTGGAGTATAATACAGGATGTAACTCAGGATCAGTACAGGATAAGTAATGTATGTACACAGTGACTCCACCAGCAGAATAGTGAGTGCAGCTCTGGAGTATAATACAGGATGTAACTCGGGGTCAGTACAGGATAAGTAATGTATGTACACAATGACTCCACCAGCAGAACAGTGAGTGCAGCTCTGGAGTATAATACAGGATATAACTCAGGATCAGTACAGGAGAAGTAATGTAATGTAATGTATGTACACAGTCACTCCACCAGCAGAATAGTGAGTACAGCTCTGGAGTAATAATACAGGATGTAACTCAGGATCAGTACAGGATAAGTAATGTAATGTTTGTGCACAGTGACTCCACCAGCAGAATAGTGAGTGCAGCTCTGGAGTATAATACAGGATATAACTCAGGATCAGTACAGGATAAGTAATGTATGTACACAGTGACTCCACCAGCAGAATAGTGAGTGCAGCTCTGGAGTATAATACAGGATGTAACTCAGGATCAGTACAGGATAAGTAATGTAATGTTTGTGCACAGTGACTCCACCAGCAGAATAGTGAGTGCAGCTCTGGAGTATAATACAGGATATAACTCAGGATCAGTACAGGATAAGTAATGTAATGTATGTACACAGTGACTCCACCAGCAGAATAGTGAGTGCAGCTCTGGAGTATAATACAGGATATAACTCAGGATCAGTACAGGATAAGTAATGTAATGTATGTACACAGTGACTCCACCAGCAGAATAGTGAGTACAGCTCTGGAGTATAATACAGGATGTAACTCAGGATCAGTACAGGATAAGTAATGTATGTACACAGTGACTCCACCAGCAGAATAGTGAGTGCAGCTCTGGAGTATAATACAGGATGTAACTCGGGGTCCGTACAGGATAAGTAATGTAATGTATGTACACAGTGACTCCACCAGCAGAATAGTGAGTGCAGCTCTGGAGTATAATACAGGATGTAACTCAGGATCAGTAATGTAATGTATGTACACAATGACTCCACCAGCAGAACAGTGAGTGCAGCTCTGGAGTATAATACAGGATATAACTCAGGATCAGTACAGGAGAAGTAATGTAATGTAATGTATGTACACGGTGACTTCCCCAGCAGAATAGTGAGTACAGCTCTGGAGTAATAATACAGGATATAACTCAGGATCAGTACCGGATAAGTAATGTATGTACACAGTGACTTCACCAGCAGAATAGTGAGTGCAGCTCTGGAGTATAATACAGGATATAACTCAGGATCAGTACAGGATAAGTAATGTAATGTATGTACACAGTGACTCCACCAGCAGAATAGTGAGTACAGCTCTGGAGTAATAATACAGGATGTAACTCAGGATCAGTACAGGATAAGTAATGTATGTACACAGTGACTCCACCAGCAGAATAGTGAGTACAGCTCTGGAGTATAATACAGGATGTAACTCCGGATCAGTACAGGATAAGTAATGTAATGTATGTACACAGTGACTCCACCAGCAGAATAGTGAGTGCAGCTCTGGAGTATAATACAGGATATAACTCAGGATCAGTACAGGATAAGTAATGTATATACACAGTGACCCCACCAGCAGAATAGTGAGTGCAGCTCTGGAGTATAATACAGGATATAACTCTGGATCAGTACAGGATAAGTAATGTAATGTATGTACACAGTGACTCCACCAGCAGAATAGTGAGTGCAGTTCTGGAGTATAATACAGGATGTAACTCAGGATCAGTACAGGATATGTAATGTATGTACACAGTGACTCCACCAGCAGAATAGTGAGTGCAGCTCTGGAGTATAATACAGGATATAACTCAGGATCAGTACAGGATAAGTAATGTCATGTAATGTATGTACACAGTGACTCCACCAGCAGAATAGTGAGTGCAGTTCTGGAGTATAATACAGGATGTAACTCGGGATCAGTACAGGATAAGTAATGTAATGTATGTACACAGTGACTCCACCAGCAGAATAGTGAGTTCAGCTCTGGAGTATAATACAGGATGTAACTCAGGATCAGTACAGGATAAGTAATGTAATGTATGTACACAGTGACTGCCCCAGCAGAATAGTGAGTACAGCTCTGGAGTAAAAATACAGGATATAACTCAGGATCAGTACCGGATAAGTAATGTATGTACACAGTGACTCCACCAGCAGAATAGTGAGTGCAGCTCTGGAGTATAATACAGGATATAACTCGGGATCAGTACAGGATAAGTAATGTAATGTATGTACACAGTGACTCCACCAGCAGAATAGTGAGTACAGCTCTGGAGTAATAATACAGGATGTAACTCAGGATCAGTACAGGATAAGTAATGTATGTACACAGTGACTCCACCAGCAGAATAGTGAGTGCAGCTCTGGAGTATAATACAGGATATAACTCAGGATCAGTACAGGATAAGTAATGTAATGTATGTACACAGTGACTCCACCAGCAGAATAGTGAGTGCAGCTCTGGAGTATAATACAGGATGTAACTTGGGATCAGTACAGGATAAGTAATGTAATGTATGTACACAGTGACTCCACCAGCAGAATAGTGAGTACAGCTCTGGAGTAATAATACAGGATGTAACTCAGGATCAGTACAGGATAAGTAATGTATGTACACAGTGACTCCACCAGCAGAATAGTGAGTGCAGCTCTGGAGTATAATACAGGATATAACTCAGGATCAGTACAGGATAAGTAATGTAATGTATGTACACAGTGACTCCACCAGCAGAATAGTGAGTACAGCTCTGGAGTAATAATACAGGATGTAACTCAGGATCAGTACAGGATAAGTAATGTAATGTACACAGTGACTCCACCAGCAGAATAGTGAGTGCAGCTCTGGAGTATAATACAGGATATAACTCAGGATCAGTACAGGATAAGTAATGTAATGTATGTACACAGTGACTCCACCAGCAGAATAGTGAGTGCAGCTCTGGAGTATAATACAGGATATAACTCAGGATCAGTACAGGATAAGTAATGTAATGTATGTACACATTGACTCCACCAGCAGAATAGTGAGTACAGCTCTGAAGTAATAATACAGGATGTAACTCAGGATCAGTACAGGATAAGTAATGTAATGTACACAGTGACTCCACCAGCAGAATAGTGAGTGCAGCTCTGGAGTATAATACAGGATATAACTCAGGATCAGTACAGGATAAGTAATGTAATGTATGTACACAGTGACTCCACCAGCAGAATAGTGAGTGCAGCTCTGGAGTATAATACAGGATATAACTCAGGATCAGTACAGGATAAGTAATGTAATGTATGTACACATTGACTCCACCAGCAGAATAGTGAGTACAGCTCTGAAGTAATAATACAGGATGTAACTCAGGATCAGTACAGGATAAGTAATGTAATGTACACAGTGACTCCACCAGCAGAATAGTGAGTGCAGCTCTGGAGTATAATACAGGATATAACTCAGGATCAGTACAGGATAAGTAATGTAATGTATGTACACAGTGACTCCACCAGCAGAATAGTGAGTGCAGCTCTGGAGTATAATACAGGATGTAACTCAGGATCAGTACAGGATAAGTAATGTAATGTACACAGTGACTCCACCAGCAGAATAGTGAGTGCAGCTCTGGAGTATAATACAGGATATAACTCAGGATCAGTACAGGATAAGTAATGTAATGTATGTACACAGTGACTCCACCAGCAGAATAGTGAGTGCAGCTCTGGAGTATAATACAGGATATAACTCAGGATCAGTACAGGATAAGTAATGTAATGTATGTACACATTGACTCCACCAGCAGAATAGTGAGTACAGCTCTGAAGTAATAATACAGGATGTAACTCAGGATCAGTACAGGATAAGTAATGTAATGTACACAGTGACTCCACCAGCAGAATAGTGAGTGCAGCTCTGGAGTATAATACAGGATATAACTCAGGATCAGTACAGGATAAGTAATGTAATGTATGTACACAGTGACTCCACCAGCAGAATAGTGAGTGCAGCTCTGGAGTATAATACAGGATGTAACTCAGGATCAGTACAGGATAAGTAATGTAATGTACACAGTGACTCCACCAGCAGAATAGTGAGTGCAGCTCTGGAGTAATAATACAGGATGTAACTCAGGATCAGTACAGGATAAGTAATGTAATGTATGTACACAGTGACTCCACCAGCAGAATAGTGAGTGCAGCTCTGGAGTATAATACAGGATGTAACTCAGGATCAGTACAGGATAAGTAATGTATGTACACAGTGACTCCACCAGCAGAATAGTGAGTGCAGCTCTGGAGTATAATACAGGATATAACTCCGGATCAGTACAGGATAAGTAATGTATGTACACAGTGACTCCTCCAGCAGAATAGTGAGTGCAGCTCTGGAGTATAATACAGGATATAACTCAGGATCAGTACAGGATAAGTAATGTAATGTATGTACACAGTGACCCCACCAGCAGAATAGTGAGTGCAGCTCTGGAGTATAATACAGGATGTAACTCAGGATCAGTACAGGATAAGTAATGTAATGTATGTACACAGTGACTCCACCAGCAGAATAGTGAGTGCAGCTCTGGAGTATAATACAGGATATAACTCAGGATCAGTACAGGATAAGTAATGTCATGTATGTACACAGTGACTGCTCTATTTATGAAGAATATGGGAAAGAATTGCTAAGACTAGCTGTTTTCTCCGCTGGAGTAAGATGCAATAGTTGTATGACGCAGTGCACGCCCCTTAATAAATCTGTTACGTGTTTCCACCGGCCGTGCGGCTGGTAACAGATTTCACTGTTTTAGTGTAGTAAGAACATCCCCATTATCTGTGTACAGTGGTCTGTCCCCCAGTGAAGAAGTCATGAGAGGGCCTGTACATTGTGGAACAAACCATTGCACACAGGTAATTGAGGGGGTTCTAACTTAAATAAGGGAGAGTTACTTTCCTTTTTTCCCCTATTTCTTCTACAGTAGACAGTAAGTTTAGAACAGTACGTAGATGAGGTTTATTACGGGACCCTCAGTGCTGTATAGAAGGTGGACGTATACATCGCTGCTCTCACATGTTCTCTCTGTGATTTACAGGATCACATTAAACGGGATGAAGGTTTCCAGACCGGACATTCGCATCGGCCGTTACCGGATGATCAAACACGAGCGAGATAAGCACAACGAGCCCAACCCTCAGCGGTAAAGTCCCTGCGCTCCGTGTTCTGCTCGCGGTTGGAGTCACTTACATTTATATTATTAATGATCCAAACTGATAAAAGTCACGAACAAATCCACAAAACACGGCTGATCAGTCTGTCCCGAGCCGGGGCGGAGGTGTCAGCAGAACACATGACTATACAAGGGGCGAGCGGCGGCGGAGCACATCACTATACAAGGGGCGAGCGGGCGGAGCACATCACTATACAAGGGGCGAGCGGGCGGAGCACATCACTATACAAGGGGCGAGCGGCGGCGGAGCACATCACTATACAAGGGGCGAGTGGGCGGCGGAACACATCACTATACAAGGGGCGAGCGGGTGGTGGAACACATCACTATACAAGGGGCGAGCGGGCGGCGGAGCACATCACTATACAAGGGGCGAGCGGGCGGAGCACATCACTATACAAGGGGCGAGCGGGCGGCGGAACACATGACTATACAAGGGGCGAGCGGGCCGTGGAACACATCACTATACAAGGGGCGAGCGGGCGGCGGAGCACATCACTATACAAGGGGCGAGCGGCGGCGGAGCACATCACTATACAAGGGGCGAGCGGGCCGTGGAACACATCACTATACAAGGGGCGAGCGGGCGGCGGAGCACATCACAATACAAGGGGCGAGCGGGCGGTGGAACACATCACTATACAAGGGGCGAGCGGGCGGCGGAGCACATCACTATACAAGGGGCGAGCGGGCGGCGGAACACATGACTATACAAGGGGCGAGCGGCGGCGGAGCACATCACTATACAAGGGGCGAGCGGGCGGTGGAACACATCACTATACAAGGGGCGAGCGGGCGGCGGAGCACATCACTATACAAGGGGCGAGCGGGCGGTGGAACACATCACTATACAAGGGGCGAGCGGGCGGCGGAGCACATCACTATACAAGGGGCGAGCGGGCGGCGGAACACATGACTATACAAGGGGCGAGCGGGCGGCGGAGCACATCACTATACAAGGGGCGAGCGGGCGGCGGAACACATGACTATACAAGGGGCGAGCGGGCGGTGGAACACATCACTATACAAGGGGCGAGCGGGCGGAGCACATCACTATACAAGGGGCGAGCGGGCGGTGGAGCACATCACTATACAAGGGGCGAGCGGGCGGTGGAGCACATCACTATACAAGGGGCGAGCGGGCGGCGGAACACATGACTATACAAGGGGCGAGCGGGCGGTGGAACAAATCACTATACAAGGGGCGAGCGGGCGGAGCACATCACTATACAAGGGGCGAGCGGGCGGCGGAACACATGACTATACAAGGGGCGAGCGGGTGGTGGAGCACATCACTATACAAGGGGCGAGCGGGTGGTGGAGCACATCACTATACAAGGGGCGAGCGGGCGGTGGAGCACATCACTATACAAGGGGCGAGCGGGCGGAGCACATCACTATACAAGGGGCGAGCGGGCGGCGGAACACATGACTATACAAGGGGCGAGCGGGTGGTGGAGCACATCACTATACAAGGGGCGAGCGGGTGGTGGAGCACATCACTATACAAGGGGCGAGCGGGCGGTGGAGCACATCACTATACAGGGGGCGAGCGGGCGGTGGAGCACATCACTATACAAGGGGCGAGCGGGCGGTGGAGCACATCACTATACAGGGGGCGAGCGGGCGGTGGAGCACATCACTATACAAGGGATGAGCGGGCGGTGGAGGGTGGAGCACATCACTATACAAGGGATGAGCGGGCGGTGGAGGGTGGAGCACATCACTATACAAGGGATGAGCGGGCGGTGGAGGGTGGAGCACTTCACTATACAAGGGATGAGCGGGCGGTGGAGGGTGGAGCACATCACTATACAAGGGATGAGCGGGCGGTGGAGGGTGGAGCACATTATGTGTCTCCGTTTTGCCAAAAGTAAGTCGTAGTTTCTAATGAATTTCTGTGAACGTTGAAGCTGTTTGGGCTGCAGGCGGCGCCCGCGGCCGCTGATTCTCTTCTGGGATCGGGGTTGCTGCGCTGCTCCTGGTTAGATAATGGATTGTTAGGCTACATTCACACGGCCGTTTTCAGTACAGTGAAGTCCTATGGGTGTGTCCACCCGCCCGTTTTTTTAATGGCCCCCATAGAAGTCAATGCATCAGTTTTTACCGGCTGTTTTTTAGGAAAAAGGGCCGGTAAAAAGTGATAATAGCCGAGGACTCCCGGCACACAGCGCTACGCTGGGCCCGGGGGAACCCCTGATGTTACTGTCCATATAAGGACAGGAATGTCGGGCTTTCATCTGTGGAGTCTCCGGCCAGAGCATTGTGAGATCACTGGCCCTATTATAATAGGGCCCCCCTTATAAGAATCGGTAATGTAGAAGCCGCAGCTCGTGGGTCAGACACATAAATATATATATATATACACCGCTCATCCCTCGCGCATTGCTTATGTATTAGATGTGATGTCAGGGGCTGATGTGTGATGTCATCATCCCCCGCGCCTCATTCACCGGTCACTGGCGGCAGATCTGACACCTTCAGGACCTGCAAAGAGCGGTGCACAGTAGTGTGATGTAGAAAAATACGTCTCCTACAATGCAATACATCCGTGTGCAACGCTGCCAGGTTGCAGATGCCATTCATCACAATTCTGACTGCAGCTCCACTATGACTGGATGTGACTGAAGTATAAAAGATAATGGAACTGCAGCTCTGGGTGTGACTGGAGTATGAGGCAGTGTAACAGCAGCTTTGTAACTGCAGCTCTGGGTGTGACTGGAGTATGAGGCAGTGTAACAGCAACATTGTAACTGCAGCTCTGGATGTGACTGCAGTATGAGGCAGTGTAACAGCAACATTGTAACTGCAGCTCTGGATGTGACTGCAGTATGAGGCAGTGTAACAGCAACATTGTAACTGCAGTTTTGGATGTGACTGGAGTATGAGACAGTGTAACAGCAGCATTGTAACTGCAGTTTTGGATGTGACTGGAGTATGAGACAGTGTAACAGCAGCATTGTAACTGCAGCTCTGGATGTGACTGGAGTATGAGGCAGTGTAACAGCAGCATTGTAACTGCAGCTCTGGATGTGACTGCAGTATGAGGCAGTGTAACGGCAACTTTGTAACTGCAGCTCTGGATGTGACTGGAGTATGAGATAGTGTAACAGCAGCATTGTAACTGCAGCTCTGGATGTGACTGGAGTATGAGACAGTGTAACAGCTCCATTGTAACTGCAGCTCTGGATGTGACTGGAGTATGAGGCAGTGTAACAGCAGCATTGTAACTGCAGCTCTGGATGTGACTGGAGTATGAGGCAGTGTAACAGCAGCATTGTAACTGCAGCTCTGGATGTGACTGGAGTATGTGTTGGGATGTTGAGGACGTTTTTATCAGTTTTACTTTATTTTATGTTCCAGATTCACAAAGATCCAGAACACGAAGGTGACGATGAGGAAGGACGGGATCAACTCGCTGCGCTACCACCTCATCCACTTTGCCAAATACCCCATGTACACGAACATCACTGTGGAGATTGGGAAGCCCCCGCCGCGGCCAGCGAGGGGATAGCGCCATCTCTGCTCCTCCTGTAGAGGCGGCCGGGGGTCTGCACAGATATTAACCCCTTGTGACCACCGCCGCTTCTTACCCTCATCATGTGCGGGTCATAGGGACGGTCCTGAGGTCAGAGGATTATTGCGGCAGCCACCGCCGGCGGGATCTACTGAGATCTACCCTGCAGCTCCTGACCCTGGATTACTGAGGGCAATGAGTGACATTTCTCCCCCTCTCTGGTCCACATTGGGGCAGTTTATTTTCTTTAAATAATTTTTTGTTTTATTTCTGGAAGTTGCCAGGGGGCGATTGTTTATAACTCCAGTCACATCCAAAGCTGCATTCACAATTCTGCTATGCTGGAAGAACGTAGTTTAGCTAAGATCCCACCATGCAATATGATCTGCTGCATTGCATTGTGAGGGATGTGTTTTCTACCAATATTTGCAATGCCCCCCCCTATGGCTGGAAGATTATTAATCCCGCTCCATAATCTACACTCCTTGTTACCGGAGCGGCGTCGATGCTGGAATATAATCCTGGACTTGATGTAACATCACAGATTATTATTGTGTGTTCCGGTATCCGTCCCGTCCAGTCCCCAGCGCGGCAGCGTCTCCCAGTCCGGAGGATGTCGTTACTGACCCACCATGAGGTCTACGGGGAGGTCCAGGCGGAGAGCACAACGCAGAATGGACGCTGACCTGTATTTTACCCTCCTCGTCTCCCTTAATCTTCACGTTTTTCACGATTTTTCACTTTTTTTTTTTTTACAAGCCGAGTTTGGATTTCAATAACTGGACATATAGAAAACAAAAAAGACAAGAAGTGCATGAGATTCCCCGAGCCAGAGACCTCGCAGTCCATGCATGTGAATTATCCATATATATCGTCTAGGTGCACCCCGGGCCTTATATCAGAGGAGCCGCGAGGAGCGGGCGGGCGGGCGACCTCTGAGGACGGAGCAATCACTGGAGCTTCTGTGGAGCATGGCAGAAACAAGGTGCCTGGGAACATGGGGGTGACGGGGGCAGAGAGGAGCAGCGTGGACTGTGATTATCCAGGGGTGCCAGGGTGCCGCTCCGGGGGAGTGCAGCTCCGGGGGGGGTGCCGCTCCGGGTGGGTGCCGCTCCGGGTGAGTGCCCGGTGTAAGTGTCATCTCGGCCACGTTTGCATTAGCGATGATTCAGAAGACCATTCTAGGGCCGTCATTCGTCCAGCCGCTGGTATAAGACCACCTATTGGTTGTGTAAAGTCAGGTGACATCTGCATGGCCAATCGAAAGTTATTATATGATGTAGGTGCAGCGCCGCTTCTGAATGTCGTGTGACAGGATAAATGACCGTCAATGATCTGCAACTTCATATACGATCCGGAGTTATATCAGGCCTACTACTCCAATCACATCCAAAGAGGCATTCACAATTCTGGTACATCAGGTCTGATACTCCAGTCACATCCAGAGCTGCAGTCACAATTCTGCTGTTATATCATGTATTATGCTCTAATTACATCCAGAGCTGCAGTCATAATTCTGCTTTAATATCATGTCTTACACTCCAGTCACATTCACAGCTGCAGTCACAATTTGGCTGGTACATTGTCTCATACACCAGTCACATCAAGAGCTGCTGTCACAATTTTGCTGGTTTGCGTTTCTGCAAGACACCACCTACAGTCCACAGCATTGAAAGTCCCACAATGCAACACGATGTGTGGGAAGTGCAGCGCTGTCCACATCTACAGACCAATATTCAGCACCTGGTAATACAGCGGAACCGGAGAGACTGAACCAGCAGGGAAATGTGAGATCCCACAACTTGCCTGCTACCAGCAGAATTGCGACTGCAGCTCTGAATGTGACTGGAGTATAAGATGCAATGTAAGAGTAAAATGGTGACTGCAGCCCTGGAAGTGACTGGAGTATAAGACATGATGTAACAGCAGAATTATGACTGCAGCTCTAAATGTGACTGGAGTATAAGATGCAATTTGAGAGTAGAATTGTGACTGCAGCTCCGGATGTGACTTGAGTAGAAGACAAGATGTTACTCTGGATTAGTACAAGATCAGTTTGGGAATACAAGCGTTACCTGGAGATTTAACCTGTTCTGTGACGTTCAGAATTTGATCTGTCTGTTAATATTTATTAGGCCAGGATCACACACACGCAGTTTTGAGGCAGTTTTTTTTTAGCCAAAGCCAGAAGTAGATCCGAAAGGAAGGAAAGGTATAAAGAAAAGAGGGATCATGTCCTTTCTTTCGTGTCCACTTCTGTGGTTGGCTAAAAAAAACTGCACCAAAACTGCGTGTGTGACCCTGGCCTTAAAGGGACATGTACACGGAACTAGCAGTTACTGGCCTCATGCTGTGCCTTCCTCCCCATTATCTAGTCCTGGGGTGAGACCATTTGTGATAAAAGGTGAACTCAATGGGGAACGGCCAAGCGACTCTCACCCAACGGAGAACCTTCCCGCCCTGAACCGCGGCCGTCTAGAATGTTATTCTCTATTCCTGTCTGGAACATTATATACTGTGTATACTCCATACATGTTATACTGGGCATTATATGCAGCACTTAACCCTTTCTGCAGCCTGTACCACGCGCCCACCGCTATCTCTAGTCTACCCGACTACGCAGGATTCATCCGCTGGCGTGACACCCTAATATGGGCGGAGCTGGAAATCCAGGGGTGGAGTTTGAGGTTTTAAAACATGCATATGAGGTCCAGGTCTATAATTATCTGATGTGACTATCCGTCCGGAGAGAACACAGAAAACGTATAAATTGCACGTGGTTGATGCTTCGTTACAATGTTACTGCGGCTCAACAACCACTTCTACCTGTGCACTAGATCTCCCAGCAGGTGGCGCCATCCAACTGTTATTTATGGAGAGGATTTAATGATCGACGCAAGAGGAAGGGACTGACTGCGGCTCTGCAACCTGCGGCTCTGTGGCTGTTGTGAAACTACAACTCTCAGCATGGCCTGACAGCGACATGCTCGGAGTTCCAGTTTCAGAACAGCTCTAGGACCACCGATTGCTGTCTACTGCTTGTCCTTATTAAAGAACAGGTCAGAGAGAAAAAACGAACGCCTTAATGTGAATGACCACTATAGAGGTACTGTCCCTTTAATCACACAAAAAAGGAAAATCACAAAGTATCTGTTTCTATTGTTCTGGAGTTTTGTTTTACTTCCTGTATATTGACCAACGTCGGCGCAAATCCAGCAAAGCACAGCGAGGATCTAAAGATCGGACTTATGTTTTACAGCTGCCATAAAGCGAGACTCCTCTCCTGTAACCGATAAAGCAGGACGTAGCACTCTGCAGTGTAACAATATAAGGCTGGGTTCACACACCCTATTAACGGACGTAATTCGGGCGTTTTAACCTCAAACACCAAAATCATTTTTTTTACGTGCCGCTGTCAAAAGACGGCGCGTAAAAAAGACCCCGCGTCAAAGAAGTGCCTGTCACTTCTTGAGACGTAATTGGAGCCATTTTCCATTGGCACCATAGAAAAAACGCTCCAATTACGTCCTTAATGGACGCAGCGAAAAACGATGCCATTACGTCTGAAATTCCGGAGCTGTTTTCTCCTGAAAACAGCTCCGTAATTTCAGCCGTAACGGAGGCTGCCGTGTAAGGTCTACAGAGCGGCATTGAGGCAGCGGCAATGCGTTTGACAGCCACGCCGGCACCCTGTTTGGCGCAGTTGTCAAGTTGCTAGTAAATTGCCAGTTAACCTGCAAAATCGCGAGTCCATAAAGGGTGTATTCATTAATGGCCGCACGATTTTGACGGTAAACGCACGGCCATTAACTAGCAAAGTGACAGCCGCACCACAGCTTGCCAGTGCGACTGTTGCACGCGTTGTGGCGACGTCCGTGCCGCTCCATGGGGTCTTACCCTAGGGGCGCAGTCACACGCAGCAAATTGTGTTTTCATCAGATTAGAACTCGCAGAAACCCCGGCATCGGCTGCAGAAACATTCAGAGGGAGTGATTAGAAGTAAATCGGAGACTATTGACTCTCTGTATCATCCCCTTTAGTCCGTTCCCTCTGTTTCCTATACAGTCCGCTTCCTTTATATTGGTACAATGTACACACACTCCAGTCCTTCACACACCACAGGAGTGACCTACAACCCTCGCAGATACTTAAATATATAAAAATACTTATAACATAGAAGTGACGGGCGATATACATTATATCAGGATACAATACATGGAGAACACAACCGCACACAGCCGCCTCCTATTCCGACCTTCCCTGGGCACTTTGCACATGTGACTAGTAATGTGTATGTATATATAATATAAATCCAGATCCCAACCCTATACCCTGGACGAACACCTATAACCAAAGCCACATACAGCGCCCGACCATTAGTACATACATAGCGCATATATATATATAATACACATACGATTCGTACACATATAAGGTCTGCTGTAATGTTATTATACTTATATACATACACAGAAAGCACACGTATAATATAACAGCCCGTTCCTGATGTTCGGTGCTGATCGTCCAGGACTGGCAGGAAAAGAGAGCGAGCCCAGAACTTCACATGGCCTATATGTTCCTATGATTTGACTCCGCCCACTTCATTACACCACCTTAGGACCACCCATATACCTTCCAATGTGCATCTATACAGTATAGGTATATAAAATCCCAGCATGCTGTGTGCACAGCACCTTATAAGGCAGCAGAGAAGAATCTATGACCAAACGACGTCTCAATGTGTGAACAGCACCGAATAATCTCCGTGTATACTCCATCTATTCAGCAGATATACTGCATGTGGTCATAAGACTCCTGTACCAGTAAGCACCAAAATCTGCCGCGTGTGACTTGCCCCGTACACACAACCGTAGCCGGTCGGGAAGGTAACGGGCAGGAGACACATGGGGGAATATATTAAATCCAATGTGTCTAACGCTAATCTGAAATGAATTTATGTCGGCAGAAAATGCAACAAATGTATCAGAGGCGCAACGCTTAATATATTGACAGAAATACAAATCTACGTCCATGAGCAGCTGTAGGTCCGCGCCATAACCTGCCAGTGTCTGGAGTAAATGATGATAAATCCATCGTTCCTGTGGAGGCTCCGCCCCCTTCGCCTAAACCTGCCTCCTTTTCTCGCCACCTACAGAAAGTGGCAAAAAAGGTAAAAAGTCGCAATTTTTAGAGCAGCGATGGCGTGCGCCAAATTTTGTGACTTTTTTTACGCCAGAAAACTGGCAAAAAACGTGCTGATATTTTCCCGCCATTGTTTTTGTTCTCGTCTTTATTCTGGTGGTTCGGCCCCTTCATATTCCGGTAATATTTAAAGAGAGGCTCCAGCTGCAGTAACGTCAGCAGTGACTCTTCCGTCATTTCCTCCCAGCAGTCCTAGAGTTGGTGCCTGGAGTCGTCTTAGGCCGGGATCACACACACGCAGTTTTCATGCTGTTCTCTAGTCCACAACCAGGAGCGGATTCCAAAAATGAGGAGAGTCTTACCTCGAAACTTCCCCTCCCTTTACCATCCACTCCTGGCATTAGCTTCAAAAACGGCACAGTGTGAAAATACAGCAAGGCCGGGTTCCCAGTGGTCGCTGCATAAAAATCACGCAGCGTGTCCGACCCGCAGTGCATCCTGTCCGAAAAATCATGCCACATTGTGGTGCGGTTTTTCAAACGGAATTTCCACTGCGGAAGAAAGACGTTCATACTTACCCCATCCGTCTTCTCTGCACGTAGTCCGGCCTCCTACCATGACGTTGCAGCCCGTGATTGGCTGAAGTAGTCACATGGGACGAGTTTTGTTTTCCGGAGTTGCGATTTATGCAGCGTAATTACTGCGAATATGGCGCAAAAGTTGCAACACTCGGCTTTCTGTTGCGGGTTTTACATCCCCATTGAATTCAGTGGTAAAAAACCGCAACGGAGAATCAACACAAACGCAGCATAAACGGACTTCGATGTAAATTCTGCAGCGTTTTTTTCCGCAGCGCGGGCCGGAGAGTTTCTAAATCTCATTCACTTTGCTGCTGCTGTAAATGCTGCAGAGTTTCTGCACAGAAATCAGTTGCGGAAATTCCGCAGGGTTTACGCAACGGGGGAACCCGGCCTGAGGGGTATATGCAGACGGTGCGGTTAATTTCCACAAATTGCCACGATTTTGCAGGAATATATTGCAACTTGACGCCACTATTTGAATATTCCCCTAGACCAGGACCACACACGCAGTTCTTGGTGCAGTTTTTTTTAGCCAAACACAGAAGTGGACACGAAATGCAGGCGCTGCGGGGCTCGTCTTTACACCTTCCCTTTCTTCTGAATTCACTTCTGGCTTTGGAAAAAAAAATTCACCAAAACCTTTGTGTGTGATCCCGGCCTTCCAGTTCCAGACATTGATATGAAGCCGCCCGGGGTGGGTGAGGGGCAGCGTTGGGGTGACTCCGCCTCTGTGATTGTGCAGGTGGAAGGTCTGTCCACTTTGGATGCTTCTTGTATTTCTTTTTCTATGATCTGTGTCGGGGTTTGAAGACAATAATATTGTAACCTCCGTCTTTACAGTTTTCATAAAATAATTGTTGAAAATTTTGCGGGTCGACTTTTATTTGCAGTGCAGCGGACGAGGTCCAGACGTCTCCATCAACCTCACTCAATGTCGCTGTGTGAACGCGGCTCAATGAGGAGACAGAAGCTGAGACTACAAGAGGAACGTTTAATGTAAAGTCCATACAAGTTCTCCGCCCGCCATCAGGATACGACGATCCCAGAGATCCGAGCACAGGGGGATTCCTCACAACTAACCACATGAACGTGTTCACATTGCTGTCGCCGTTTACAGCTGGCGATCTATCGTTACATTATTACATTGCGGCGATCTATCGTTACATTATTACACTGGCGATCTATCGTTACATTATTACACTGGCGATCTATCGTTACATTATTACATTGTGGCGATCTATCGTTACATTATTACATTGTGGCGATCTATCGTTACATTATTACACTGGCGATCTATCGTTACATTATTACACTGTGGCGATCTATCATTACATTATTACACTGTGGCGATCTATCATTACATTATTACACTGGCGATCTATCGGTACATTATTACACTGGCGATCTATCGTTACATTATAACATTGTGGCGATCTATCGTTACATTATTACACTGGCGATCTATCGTTACATTATTACACTGTGGCGATCTATCATTACATTATTACACTGTGGCGATCTATCGTTACATTATTACACTGGCGATCTATCGTTACATTATTACACTGTGGCGATCTATCGTTACATTATTACATTGTGGCGATCTATTGTTACATTATTACATTGTGGCGATCTATCGTTACATTATTACATTGTGGCGATCTATTGTTACATTATTACACTGGCGATCTATCGTTACATTATAACATTGTGGCGATCTATCGTTACATTATTACACTGGCGATCTATCGTTACATTATTACATTGTGGCGATCTATCGTTACATTATTACACTGGCGATCTATCGTTACATTATTACACTGGCGATCTATCGTTACATTATTACACTGTGGCGATCTATCGTTACATTATTACACTGTGGCGATCTATCGTTACATTATTACAGTGTGGCGATCTATCATTACATTACACTGGCGATCTATCGTTACATTATAACATTGTGGCGATCTATCGTTACATTATTACACTGGCGATCTATCGTTACATTATTACACTGGCGATCTATCGTTACATTATTACACTGTGGCGATCTATCGTTACATTATTACACTGGCGATCTATCGTTACATTATAACACTGGCGATCTATCGTTACATTATTACACTGTGGCGATCTATCGGTACATTATTACACTGGCGATCTATCGTTACATTATAACATTGTGGCGATCTATTGTTACATTATTACACTGTGGCGATCTATCGTTACATTATTACACTGTGGCGATCTATCGTTACATTATAACATTGTGGCGATCTATCGTTACATTATTACACTGGCGATCTATCGTTACATTATTACATTGTGGCGATCTATTGTTACATTATTACACTGGCGATCTATCGTTACATTATAACATTGCGGCGATCTATCGTTACATTATTACACTGGCGATCTATCGTTACATTATTACACTGTGGCGATCTATCATTACATTATTACACTGTGGCGATCTATCGTTACATTATTACACTGGCGATCTATCGTTACATTATTACACTGTGGCGATCTATCGTTACATTATTACATTGTGGCGATCTATTGTTACATTATTACATTGTGGCGATCTATCGTTACATTATTACATTGTGGCGATCTATTGTTACATTATTACACTGGCGATCTATCGTTACATTATAACATTGTGGCGATCTATCGTTACATTATTACACTGGCGATCTATCGTTACATTATTACATTGTGGCGATCTATCGTTACATTATTACACTGGCGATCTATCGTTACATTATTACACTGTGGCGATCTATCATTACATTATTACACTGTGGCGATCTATCGTTACATTATTACACTGGCGATCTATCGTTACATTATTACACTGTGGCGATCTATCGTTACATTATTACATTGTGGCGATCTATTGTTACATTATTACATTGTGGCGATCTATCGTTACATTATTACATTGTGGCGATCTATTGTTACATTATTACACTGGCGATCTATCGTTACATTATAACATTGTGGCGATCTATCGTTACATTATTACACTGGCGATCTATCGTTACATTATTACATTGTGGCGATCTATCGTTACATTATTACACTGGCGATCTATCGTTACATTATTACACTGTGGCGATCTATCGTTACATTATTACACTGTGGCGATCTATCGTTACATTATTACAGTGTGGCGATCTATCATTACATTACACTGGCGATCTATCGTTACATTATAACATTGTGGCGATCTATCGTTACATTATTACACTGGCGATCTATCGTTACATTATTACACTGTGGCGATCTATCGTTACATTATTACACTGGCGATCTATCGTTACATTATAACACTGGCGATCTATCGTTACATTATTACACTGTGGCGATCTATCATTACATTATTACACTGGCGATCTATCGGTACATTATTACACTGGCGATCTATCGTTACATTATAACATTGTGGCGATCTATTGTTACATTATTACACTGTGGCGATCTATCGTTACATTATTACACTGTGGCGATCTATCGTTACATTATAACATTGTGGCGATCTATCGTTACATTATTACACTGGCGATCTATCGTTACATTATTACATTGTGGCGATCTATTGTTACATTATTACACTGGCGATCTATCGTTACATTATAACATTGCGGCGATCTATCGTTACATTATTACACTGGCGATCTATCGTTACATTATTACATTGTGGCGATCTATCGTTACATTATTACACTGGCGATCTATCGTTACATTATTACACTGGCGATCTATCCTTACATTATTACACTGTGGCGATCTATCGTTACATTATTACACTGGCGATCTATCGTTACATTATTACACTGTGGCGATCTATCATTACATTATTACACTGGCGATCTATCGGTACATTATTACACTGGCGATCTATCGTTACATTATAACATTGTGGCGATCTATTGTTACATTATTACACTGTGGCGATCTATCGTTACATTATTACACTGTGGCGATCTATCGTTACATTATAACATTGTGGCGATCTATCGTTACATTATTACACTGGCGATCTATCGTTACATTATTACATTGTGGCGATCTATTGTTACATTATTACACTGGCGATCTATCGTTACATTATAACATTGCGGCGATCTATCGTTACATTATTACACTGGCGATCTATCGTTACATTATTACATTGTGGCGATCTATCGTTACATTATTACACTGGCGATCTATCGTTACATTATTACACTGGCGATCTATCGTTACATTATTACACTGTGGCGATCTATCGTTACATTATTACACTGTGGCGATCTATCGTTACATTATTACAGTGTGGCGATCTATCGTTACATTATTACACTGGCGATCTATCGTTACATTATTACACTGTGGCGATCTATCGTTACATTATTACACTGTGGCGATCTATCGTTACATTATTACACTGTGGCGATCTATCGTTACATTATTACACTGTGGCGATCTATCGTTACATTATTACATTGTGGCGATCTATCGTTACATTATTACAGTGTGGCGATCTATCATTACATTACACTGGCGATCTATCGTTACATTATTACACTGGCGATCTATCGTTACATTATTACACTGGTGATCTATCGTTACATTATTACACTGTGGCGATCTATCGTTACATAATAACATTGTGGCGATCTATCGTTACATTATTACACTGGCGATCTATCGTTACATTATTACACTGTGGCGATCTATCGTTACATTATTACACTGGCGATCTATCGTTACATTATTACACTGTGGCGATCTATCGTTACATTATTACACTGTGGCGATCTATCGTTACATTATTACACTGTGGCGATCTATCGTTACATTATTACACTGTGGCGATCTATCGTTACATTATTACACTGGCGATCTATTGTTACATTATTACACTGGCGATCTATCGTTACATTATTACACTGGCGATCTATCGTTACATTATTACACTGTGGCGATCTATCGTTACATTATTACACTGGCGATCTATCGTTACATTATAACATTGTGGCGATCTATCGTTACATTATTACACTGGCGATCTATCGTTACATTATTACACTGGCGATCTATCGTTACATTATTACACTGGCGATCTATCGTTACATTATTACACTGGCGATCTATCGTTACATTATTACACTGGCGATCTATCGTTACATTATAACATTGTGGCGATCTATTGTTACATTATTACACTGGCGATCTATCGTTACATTATAACATTGTGGCGATCTATTGTTACATTATTACACTGGCGATCTATCGTTACATTATTACACTGGCGATCTATCGTTACATTATTACATTGTGGCGATCTATCGTTACATATTACACTGGCGATCTATCGTTACATTATTACACTGGCGATCTATCGTTACATTATTACACTGTGGCGATCTATCGTTACATTATTACACTGTGGCGATCTATCGTTACATTATTACAGTGTGGCGATCTATCATTACATTATTACACTGGCGATCTATCGTTACATTATTACACTGTGGCGATCTATCGTTACATTATTACACTGTGGCGATCTATCGTTACATTATTACACTGGCGATCTATCGTTACATTATTACACTGGCGATCTATCGTTACATTATGGCGATTTACCATTATATTATAAATTTGTATTTTTATGACGACATTGTTTCTGCTGTTCACCCACAAGGAATCTATAACTCCGCCCGATCATTTCCGCTGACGCTTTGACTGCCATCTTGTAGAATAATTGGGGATAATACATGGTTTCGGCGCTGGCCATCATATAACCAGTGAAGGTCTGTTAATAATCTACAAGCAGAGACAAGGACTGTGGGCCGGGGTCCGTGTGTTTGCCACATGTCGTACACTCATATATTAGTATAACTGGGGGAGGGGCATTCTATCATCCGGTCCCTCTACGAGTTCTCCTGTCTCTCCTCCGTGCTGCAGTTCTTCATCTTCTCACATTTGGCCAGGCGGTTTCCTTCCCAGTATCCCACGTCCTCTCCATCGTGACACCGACACTTGGTACAAGCGTCCACCCAAACGTACTGACCGGCGGGAATCACGCGACCCTGAGAGGCATCGGCATAGCAGTTGGGACCTGTAATGGGGGGAGAATCGTTATAATACACAGCACGTGATACAGGACACAACTATGAGGTCACTGGTACATTAATGCAAATATCTCATCAGCCAATCACATCGCAGCGCTCAATGAATCAAACCTCAAATGTCCAAGTGACCAGAAAATATTTTCAAAATCGCTCCAGTCACGAGATTTCAGAGCGACTAAACAGTAGTAGAAACTTGAACTCACTCGTTAAGGTTTAGACTTCTCCATTGAAAAAAGTTTCTACAAAAAATCCAAGTTCAGCCTCAGAGGGTGGAGAGCGGCAGGACTGAACCCCAGAACTGACGGGGGATTGTGGGAGCTGACAACACCTGGAGAGGAGAGCGGCCGGACTGAACCCCAGAACTGGCGGGGGGATTGTGGGAGCTGAAAACACCTGAAAAGGAGAGCGGCAGGACAACCCCAGAACTGACGGGGGATTGTGGGAGCTGAAAACACCTGAATAGGAGAGCGGCCGGACTGAACCCCTGAACTGACGGGGGGGGGGGGGATTGTGGGAGCTGACAACACCTGGAGAGGAGAGCGGCCGGACTGAACCCCAGAACTGACGGGGGGGGGATTGTGGGAGCTGATACATGGGGAGGAGAGCGGCCGGACTGAACCCCAGAACTAGCGGGGGGATTGTGGGAGCTGAAAACACCTGAAAAGGAGAGCGGCAGGACTGAACCCCAGAACTGACGGGGGATTGTGGGAGCTGACAACACCTGAAGAGGAGAGCGGCAGGACTGAACCCCAGAACTGACGGGGGGATTGTGGGAGCTGACACATGGAGAGGAGAGCGGCCGGACTGAATGCCTGAACTGACGGGGGGGGTGGGGGATTGTGGGAGCTGACACATGGAGTGGAGAGCAGCCGGACTGAACCCCAGAACTGACGGGGGGTTGTGGGAGCTGAAAAAAACCTGGAAAGGAGAGCGGCTGGACTGAACCCCAAGACTGACGGGGGATTGTGGGAGCTGAAAACACCTGGAAAGGAGAGCGGCCGGACTGAACCCCAGAACTGACGGGGGATTGTGGGAGCTGAAAACACCTGGAAAGGAGAGCGGCCGGACTGAACCCCAGAACTGACAGGGGGAGGGGGGATTTGTGGGAGCTGACAACACCTGGAGAGGAGAGCGGCCGGACGGAACCCCAGAACTGATGGGAGGGGGGATTGTGGGAACTGACAACCCCTGGAGAGGAGAGCAGCCGGACTGAACCCCTGAACTGACAGGGGGGGCTGTGGGAGCTGACCACCTGGAGAGGAGAGCGGCCGGACTGAACCCCTTAACTGACGGGGGGGGGGGAATTGTGGGAGCTGACACATGTGGAGGAGAGCGGCCGGACTGAACCTCAAAACTGGCGGGGGGATTGTGGGAGCTGAAAACACCTGGAAAGGAGAGCGACCGGACTGAACCCCAGAACTGACGGGGGATTGTGGGAGCTGACAACACCTGAAGAGGAGAGCGGCAGGACTGAACCCCAAAACTGGGGGGGGGGGTATTGTGGGAGCTGACCACCTGAGAGGAGAGCGGCCGGACTGAACCCCAGAACTGATGGGGGGATTGTGGGAGCTGAAAACACCTGGAAAGGAGAGCGGCCGGACTGAACCCCAGTACTGATGGGGGGGATTGTGGGAGCTGACACATGGAGAGAAGAGCGGCCGGACTGAACCCCAGAACTGACGGGGGGGGGGGATTGTGGGAGCTGACAACACCTGGAGAGGAGAGCGGCAGGACTGAACCCCAGAACTGATGGGGGGGATTGTGGGAGCTGACACAGAGAAAAGAGCGGCCGGACTGAACCCCAGAACTGACGGGGGGATTGTGGGAGCTGACAACACCTGGAAAGGAGAGCGGCCGGACTGAACCCCTGAACTGACGGGATTGTGGGAGCTGAAAACACCTGGAAAGGAGAGCGGCCGGACTGAACCCCTGAACTGACGGGGGATTGTGGGAACTGACAACACCTGGAGAGGAGAGCGGCCGGACTGAACCCCAGAACTGACGGGGGATTGTGGGAGCTGACAACACCTGGAGAGGAGAGCGGCCGGACTGAACCCCAGAACTGACGGGGGATTGTGGGAGCTGACAACACCTGGAGAGGAGAGCGGCCGGACTGAACCCCAGAACTGACGGGGGGAGGGGGGATTGTGGGAGCTGATACATGGGTAGGAGAGCGGCCGGACTGAACCCCAGAACTGGTGGGCGGATTGTGGGAGCTGAAAACACCTGGAAAGGAGAGCGGCCGGACTGAACCCCAGTACTGATGGGGGGGATTGTGGGAGCTGACACATGGAGAGAAGAGCGGCCGGACTGAACCCCAGAACTGACGGGGGGGGGGATTGTGGGAGCTGACAACACCTGGAGAGGAGAGCGGCAGGACTGAACCCCAGAACTAATGGGGGGGATTGTGGGAGATGACACATAGAGAGGAGAGCGGCCGGACTGAACCCCAGAACTGACGGGGGGATTGTGGGAGCTGACAACACCTGGAAAGGAGAGCGGCCGGACTGAACCGCTGAACTGACGGGGGGGGGGGGATTGTGGGAGCTGACACATGGAGAGGAGAGCGGCCGGACTGAACCCCAGAACTGACGGGAGGATTGTGGGAGCTGACAACACCTGGAAAGGAGAGCGGCCGGACTGAACCCCAGAACTGACGGGGGATTGTGGGAGCTGACAACACCTGGAGAGGAGAGCGGCCGGACTGAACCCCAGAACTGACGGGGGATTGTGGGAGCTGAAAACACCTGGAGAGGAGAGCGGCCGGACTGAACCCCAGAACTGACGGGGGATTGTGGGAGCTGACAACACCTGGAGAGGAGAGCGGCCGGACTGAACCCCTGAACTGACGGGGGGAGGGGGGATTGTGGGAGCTGATACATGGGGAGGAGAGCGGCCGGACTGAACCCCAGAACTGACGGGGGATTGTGGGAGCTGACAACACCTGGAGAGGAGAGCGGCCGGACTGAACCCCTGAACTGACGGGGCGATTGTGGGAGCTGACAACACCTGGAGAGGAGAGCGGCCGGACTGAACCCCAGAACTGACGGGGGAAGGGGATTGTGGGAGCTGATACATGGGGAGGAGAGCGGCCGGACTGAACCCCAGAACTGATGGGGGGGAATGTGGGAGCTGACACATGGAGAGAAGAGCGGCCGGACTGAACCCCAGAACTGACGGGGGGATTGTTGGAGCTGACACATGGAGAGGAGAGCGGCCGGACTGAACCCCAGAACTGGCGGGGGGATTGTGGGAGCTGAAAACACCTGAAGAGGAGAGCGGCAGGACTGAACCCTAGAACTGATGGGGGATTGTGGGAGCTGACAACACCTGAAGAGGAGAGCGGCAGGACTGAACCCCAGAACTGACGGGGGGGATTGTGGGAGCTGAAAACACCTGGAAAGGAGAGCGGCCGGACTGAACCCCAGTACTGATGGGGGGGATTGTGGGAGCTGACACATGGAGAGAAGAGCGGCCGGACTGAACCCCAGAACTGAAAGGGGGGGGGGATTGTGGGAGCTGACAACACCTGGACAGAAGAGCGGCAGGACTGAACCCCAGAACTGATGGGGGGGATTGTGGGAGCTGACACATAGAGAGGAGAGCTGCCGGACTGAACCCCAGAACTGACGGGGGAATGTGGGAGCTGACAACACCTGGAAAGGAGAGCGGCCGGACTGAACCCCTGAACTGACGGGGGGGGATTGTGGGAGCTGACACATGGAGAGGAGAGCGGCCGGACTGAACCCCAGAACTGACGGGGGGATTGTGGGAGCTGAAAACACCTGGAAAGGAGAGCGGCTGGACTGAACCCCTGAACTGTCGGGGGATTGTGGGAGCTGACAACACCTGGCGAGGAGAGCGGCCGCACTGAACCCCAGAACTAACGGGGGATTGTGGGAGCTGACAACACCTGGAGAGGAGAGCGGCCGGACTGAACCCCTGAACTGACGGGGGGGGGGATTGTGGGAGCTGACACATGGAGAGGAGAGCGGCCGGACTGAACCCCAGAACTGACGGGGGGATTGTGGGAGCTGAAAAATCCTGGAAAGGAGAGCGGCCGGACTGAACCCCTGAACTGACGGGGGATTGTGGGAGCTGACAACACCTGGAGAGGAGAGCGGCCGCACTGAACCCCAGAACTAACGGGGGATTGTGGGAGCTGACAACACCTGGAGAGGAGAGCGGCCGGACTGAACCCCAGAACTGACAGGGGATTGTGGGAGCTGACAACACCTGGAGAGGAGAGCGGCCGGACTAAACCCCAGAACTGACGGGGGGAGGGGGGATTGTGGGAGCTGATACAAGGGGAGGAGAGCGGCCGGACTGAACCCCAGAACTGGCGGGCGGATTGTGGGAGCTGAAAACACCTGAAAAGGAGAGCGGCAGGACTGAACCCCAGAACTGACGGGGGATTGTGGGAGCTGAAAGCACCTGAAAAGGAGAGCGGCCGGACTGAACCCCTGAACTGACGGGTGGATTGTGGGAGATGACAACAACTGGAGAGGAGAGCAGCCGGACTGAACCCCAGAACTGACGGGGAGGGGGATTGTGGGAGCTGACACATGGAGAGAAGAGCGGCCGGACTGAACCCCAGAACTGACGGGGGGATTGTGGGAGCTGACACATGGAGAGGAGAGCGGCCGGACTGAACCCCAGAACTGGCGGGGGGATTGTGGGAGCTGAAAACACCTGAAGAGGAGAGCGGCAGGACTGAACCCCAGAACTGACGGGGGGATTGGGGGAGCTCACATGGAGAGGATAGCGGCCGGACTGAACCCCTGAACTGACGTGGGGGGATTGTGGGAGCTGACACATGGAGAGGAGAGCGGCCGGACTGAACCCCAGAACTGACGGGGGGTTTGTGGGAGCTGAAAAAAACCTGGAAAGGAGAACGGCTGGACTGAACCCAAGAACTGACGGGGGATTGTGGGAGCTGAAAACACCTGGAAAGGAGAGCGGCCGGACTGAACCCCAGAACTGACGGGGGGATTGTGGGAGCTGAAAACACCTGGAAAGGAGAGCGGCTGGACTGAACAACAGAGCTGACAGTGGGGATTGTGGGAGCTGACAACACCTGGAGAGGAGAGCGGGTGGACTGAACCCCAGAACTGACGGGGGGATTGTGGGTGCTGAAAACACCTGGAAGGAGAGCGGCCGGACTGAACCCCTGAACTGACGGGGGATTGTGGGAGCTGACAATACCTGGAGAGGAGAGCGGGCGGACTGAACCCCTAAACTGACAGGGGGAGGGGGGATTGCGGGAGCTGACAACATCTGGAGAAGAGAGCGGGCGGACTGAACCCCTGAACTGACGGGGGGATTTGTGGGAGCTGACAACACCTTGAGAGGAGAACGGCCGAACTGAACCCCAGAACTGACGGGGGGAGGGGGGATTTGTGGGAGCTGACAACACCTGGGGAGGAGAGCGGCCGGACGGAACCCCAGAACTGATGGGGGGAGGGGGATTGTGGGAGCTGACAAAACCTGGAGAGGAGAGCGGCCGGACTGAACCCCTGAACTGACGGGGGGGGATTGTGGGAGCTGACACATGGGGAGGAGAGCGGCCGGACTGAACCCCAGAACTGGCGGGGGGATTGTGGAAGCTGACAACACCTGGAGAGGAGAGCGGCAGGACTGAACCCCAGAACTGATGGGGGGGATTGTGGGAGCTGACACATGGAGAGGAGAGCGGCCGGACTGAACCCCAGAACTGACGGGGGGATTGTGGGAGCTGAAAACACCTGGAAAGGAGAGCGGCCGGACTGAACCGACGGGGGATTGTGGGAGCTGACAACACCTGGAGAGGACAGTGGCCGGACTGAATCCCAGAACTGATGGGGTGATTGTGGGAGCTGAAAACATGGAAAGGAGAGCGGCCGGACTGAACCCCAGAACTGACAGGGGGGATTGTGGAAGCTGACAACACCTGGAGAGGAGAGCGGCAGGACTGAACCCCAGAGCTTATGGGGGGATTGTGGGAGCTGACACATGGAGAGGAGAGCGGCCGGACTGAACCCCAGAACTGACGGGGGGATTGTGGGAGCTGAAAACACCTGGAAAGGAGAGCGGCCGGACTGAACCGACGGGGGATTGTGGGAGCTGACAACACCTGGAGAGGACAGTGGCCGGACTGAATCCCAGAACTGACGGGGGGATTGTGGGAGCTGAAAACACCTGGAAAGGAGAGCGGCCGGACTGAACCCCAGAACTGACGGGGGGATTGTAAGATCTGAAAAAACCTGGAGAGGAGAGTGGGCGGACTGAACCCCTAAACTGACAGGGGGAGGGGGGATTGTGGGAGCTGACAACACCTGGAGAAGAGAGCCGGCGGACTGAACCCCTGAACAGACGGGGGGATTTGTGGGAGCTGACAACACCTTGAGAGGAGAGCGGCCGAACTGAACCCCAGAACTGACGGGGGGAGGGGGGATTTGTGGGAGCTGGCAACACCTGGAGAGGAGAGCGGCCGGAAGGAACCCCAGAACTGACGGGGGGAGGGGGGATTGTGGGAGCTGACAACACCTGGAGAGGAGAGCGGCCGGACTGAACCCCTGAACTGACGGGGGGGGGGGATTGTGGGAGCTGACACATGGGGAGGAGAGCGGCCGGACTGTACCCCAGAACTGGCGGGGGGATTGTGGAAGCTGACAACACCTGGAGAGGAGAGCGGCAGGACTGAACCCCAGAACTGATGGGGGGATTGTGGGAGCTGACACATGGAGAGGAGAGCGGCCAGACTGAACCCCAGAACTGACGGGGGGATTGTGGGAGCTGAAAACACCTGGAAAGGAGAGCGGCCGGACTGAACCCCTGAACTGACGGGGGAGGGGGGATTGTGGGAGCTGACAACACCTGGGGAGGGGCGATTGTTTGAGCTGATACATGGGGAGGAGAGCGGCCGGACTGAACCCCAGAACTGGCGGGGGGATTGTGGGAGCTGAAAACACCTGAAAAGGAGAGCGGCAGGACTAAACCCTAGAACTGATGGGGGATTGTGGGAGCTGAAAACACCTGAAAAGGAGAGCGGCCGGACTGAACCCCTAAACTGACGGGGGGGGGGATTGTGGGAGCTGACAACACCTGGAGAGGAGAGCGGCCGGACTGAACCCCTGAACTGACGGGGGGGATTGTGGTAGCTGACAACACCTGGAGAGGAGAGCGGCCGGACTGAACCCCAGAACTGACGGGGGAGGGGGATTGTGGGAGCTGATACATGGGGAGGAGAGCGGCCGGACTGAACCCCAGAACTGACAGGGGGATTGTGGGAGCTGACACATGGAGAGGAGAGTGGCCGGACTGAACCCCAGAACTGGCGGGGGGATTGTGGGAGCTGAAAACACCTGAAGAGGAGAGCGGCAGGACTGAACCCCAGAACTGACGGGGGATTGTGGGAGCTGACAACACCTGAAGAGGAGAGCGGCAGGACTGAACCCCAGAACTGACGGGGGGATTGTGGGAGCTGACACATGGAGAGGAGAGTGGCCGGACTGAACCCCTGAACTGACGTGGGGGGATTGTGGGAGCTGACACATGGAGAGGAGAGCGGCCGGACTGAACCCCAGAACTGACGGGGGGATTGTGGGAGCTGAAAAAAACCTGGAAAGGAGAGCGGCTGGACTGAACCCAAGAACTGACGGGGGATTGTGGGAGCTGAAAACACCTGGAAAGGAGACCGGCCGGACTGAACCCCAGAACTGACGGGGGATTGTGGGAGCTGAAAACACCTGGAAAGGAGAGCGGCTGGACTGAACAACAGAACTGACAGGGGGGATTGTGGGAGCTGACAACACCTGGAGAGGAGAGCGGGTGGACTGAACCCCTGAACTGACGGGGGGATTTGTGGGAGCTGACAACACCTGGAGAGGAGAGTGGCCGGACTGAACCCCTGAACTGACGGGGGGGGGATTGTGGGAGCTGACACATGGAGAGGAGAGCGGCCGGACTGAACCCCAGAACTGACGGGGGGATTGTGGGAGCTGAAAACACCTGGAAAGGAGAGCGGCTGGACTGAACCCCTGAACTGTCGGGGGATTGTGGGAGCTGACAACACCTGGCGAGGAGAGCGGCCGCACTGAACCCCAGAACTAACGGGGGATTGTGGGAGCTGACAACACCTGGAGAGGAGAGCGGCCGGACTGAACCCCTGAACTGACGGGGGGGGGGGATTGTGGGAGCTGACACATGGAGAGGAGAGCGGCCGGACTGAACCCCAGAACTGACGGGGGGATTGTGGGAGCTGAAAAATCCTGGAAAGGAGAGCGGCCGGACTGAACCCCTGAACTGACGGGGGATTGTGGGAGCTGACAACACCTGGAGAGGAGAGCGGCCGCACTGAACCCCAGAACTAACGGGGGATTGTGGGAGCTGACAACACCTGGAGAGGAGAGCGGCCGGACTGAACCCCAGAACTGACAGGGGATTGTGGGAGCTGGCAACACCTGGAGAGGAGAGCGGCCGGACTAAACCCCAGAACTGACGGGGGGAGGGGGGATTGTGGGAGCTGATACATGGGGAGGAGAGCGGCCGGACTGAACCCCAGAACTGGCGGGCGGATTGTGGGAGCTGAAAACACCTGAAAAGGAGAGCGGCAGGACTGAACCCCAGAACTGACGGGGGATTGTGGGAGCTGAAAGCACCTGAAAAGGAGAGCGGCCGGACTGAACCCCTGAACTGACGGGTGGATTGTGGGAGATGACAACAACTGGAGAGGAGAGCAGCCGGACTGAACCCCAGAACTGACGGGGAGGGGGATTGTGGGAGCTGACACATGGAGAGAAGAGCGGCCGGACTGAACCCCAGAACTGACGGGGGGATTGTGGGAGCTGACACATGGAGAGGAGAGCGGCCGGACTGAACCCCAGAACTGGCGGGGGGATTGTGGGAGCTGAAAACACCTGAAGAGGAGAGCGGCAGGACTGAACCCCAGAACTGACGGGGGGATTGGGGGAGCTCACATGGAGAGGATAGCGGCCGGACTGAACCCCTGAACTGACGTGGGGGGATTGTGGGAGCTGACACATGGAGAGGAGAGCGGCCGGACTGAACCCCAGAACTGACGGGGGGTTTGTGGGAGCTGAAAAAAACCTGGAAAGGAGAACGGCTGGACTGAACCCAAGAACTGACGGGGGATTGTGGGAGCTGAAAACACCTGGAAAGGAGAGCGGCCGGACTGAACCCCAGAACTGACGGGGGGATTGTGGGAGCTGAAAACACCTGGAAAGGAGAGCGGCTGGACTGAACAACAGAGCTGACAGTGGGGATTGTGGGAGCTGACAACACCTGGAGAGGAGAGCGGGTGGACTGAACCCCAGAACTGACGGGGGGATTGTGGGTGCTGAAAACACCTGGAAGGAGAGCGGCCGGACTGAACCCCTGAACTGACGGGGGATTGTGGGAGCTGACAATACCTGGAGAGGAGAGCGGGCGGACTGAACCCCTAAACTGACAGGGGGAGGGGGGATTGCGGGAGCTGACAACATCTGGAGAAGAGAGCGGGCGGACTGAACCCCTGAACTGACGGGGGGATTTGTGGGAGCTGACAACACCTTGAGAGGAGAACGGCCGAACTGAACCCCAGAACTGACGGGGGGAGGGGGGATTTGTGGGAGCTGACAACACCTGGGGAGGAGAGCGGCCGGACGGAACCCCAGAACTGATGGGGGGAGGGGGATTGTGGGAGCTGACAAAACCTGGAGAGGAGAGCGGCCGGACTGAACCCCTGAACTGACGGGGGGGGGATTGTGGGAGCTGACACATGGGGAGGAGAGCGGCCGGACTGAACCCCAGAACTGGCGGGGGGATTGTGGAAGCTGACAACACCTGGAGAGAAGAGCGGCAGGACTGAACCCCAGAACTGATGGGGGGGATTGTGGGAGCTGACACATGGAGAGGAGAGCGGCCGGACTGAACCCCAGAACTGACGGGGGGATTGTGGGAGCTGAAAACACCTGGAAAGGAGAGCGGCCGGACTGAACCGACGGGGGATTGTGGGAGCTGACAACACCTGGAGAGGACAGTGGCCGGACTGAATCCCAGAACTGATGGGGTGATTGTGGGAGCTGAAAACATGGAAAGGAGAGCGGCCGGACTGAACCCCAGAACTGACAGGGGGGATTGTGGAAGCTGACAACACCTGGAGAGGAGAGCGGCAGGACTGAACCCCAGAGCTTATGGGGGGATTGTGGGAGCTGACACATGGAGAGGAGAGCGGCCGGACTGAACCCCAGAACTGACGGGGGGATTGTGGGAGCTGAAAACACCTGGAAAGGAGAGCGGCCGGACTGAACCGACGGGGGATTGTGGGAGCTGACAACACCTGGAGAGGACAGTGGCCGGACTGAATCCCAGAACTGACGGGGGGATTGTGGGAGCTGAAAACACCTGGAAAGGAGAGCGGCCGGACTGAACCCCAGAACTGACGGGGGGATTGTAAGATCTGAAAAAACCTGGAGAGGAGAGTGGGCGGACTGAACCCCTAAACTGACAGGGGGAGGGGGGATTGTGGGAGCTGACAACACCTGGAGAAGAGAGCCGGCGGACTGAACCCCTGAACAGACGGGGGGATTTGTGGGAGCTGACAACACCTTGAGAGGAGAGCGGCCGAACTGAACCCCAGAACTGACGGGGGGAGGGGGGATTTGTGGGAGCTGGCAACACCTGGAGAGGAGAGCGGCCGGAAGGAACCCCAGAACTGACGGGGTGAGGGGGGATTGTGGGAGCTGACAACACCTGGAGAGGAGAGCGGCCGGACTGAACCCCTGAACTGACGGGGGGGGGGGGATTGTGGGAGCTGACACATGGGGAGGAGAGCGGCCGGACTGTACCCCAGAACTGGCGGGGGGATTGTGGAAGCTGACAACACCTGGAGAGGAGAGCGGCAGGACTGAACCCCAGAACTGATGGGGGGATTGTGGGAGCTGACACATGGAGAGGAGAGCGGCCAGACTGAACCCCAGAACTGACGGGGGGATTGTGGGAGCTGAAAACACCTGGAAAGGAGAGCGGCCGGACTGAACCCCTGAACTGACGGGGGAGGGGGGATTGTGGGAGCTGACAACACCTGGGGAGGGGCGATTGTTTGAGCTGATACATGGGGAGGAGAGCGGCCGGACTGAACCCCAGAACTGGCGGGGGGATTGTGGGAGCTGAAAACACCTGAAAAGGAGAGCGGCAGGACTAAACCCTAGAACTGATGGGGGATTGTGGGAGCTGAAAACACCTGAAAAGGAGAGCGGCCGGACTGAACCCCTAAACTGACGGGGGGGGGGATTGTGGGAGCTGACAACACCTGGAGAGGAGAGCGGCCGGACTGAACCCCTGAACTGACGGGGGGGATTGTGGTAGCTGACAACACCTGGAGAGGAGAGCGGCCGGACTGAACCCCAGAACTGACGGGGGAGGGGGATTGTGGGAGCTGATACATGGGGAGGAGAGCGGCCGGACTGAACCCCAGAACTGACAGGGGGATTGTGGGAGCTGACACATGGAGAGGAGAGTGGCCGGACTGAACCCCAGAACTGGCGGGGGGATTGTGGGAGCTGAAAACACCTGAAGAGGAGAGCGGCAGGACTGAACCCCAGAACTGACGGGGGATTGTGGGAGCTGACAACACCTGAAGAGGAGAGCGGCAGGACTGAACCCCAGAACTGACGGGGGGATTGTGGGAGCTGACACATGGAGAGGAGAGTGGCCGGACTGAACCCCTGAACTGACGTGGGGGGATTGTGGGAGCTGACACATGGAGAGGAGAGCGGCCGGACTGAACCCCAGAACTGACGGGGGGATTGTGGGAGCTGAAAAAAACCTGGAAAGGAGAGCGGCTGGACTGAACCCAAGAACTGACGGGGGATTGTGGGAGCTGAAAACACCTGGAAAGGAGACCGGCCGGACTGAACCCCAGAACTGACGGGGGATTGTGGGAGCTGAAAACACCTGGAAAGGAGAGCGGCTGGACTGAACAACAGAACTGACAGGGGGGATTGTGGGAGCTGACAACACCTGGAGAGGAGAGCGGGTGGACTGAACCCCTGAACTGACGGGGGGATTTGTGGGAGCTGACAACACCTGGAGAGGAGAGTGGCCGGACTGAACCCCTGAACTGACGGGGGGGGGATTGTGGGAGCTGACACATGGGGAGGAGAACGGCCGGACTGTACCCCAGAACTGGCGGGGGGATTGTGGAAGCTGACAACACCTGGAGAGGAGAGCGGCAGGACTGAACCCCAGAACTGATGGGGGGGATTGTGGGAGCTGACACATGGAGAGGAGAGCGGCCAGACTGAACCCCAGAACTGACGGGGGGATTGTGGGAGCTGAAAACACCTGGAAAGGAGAGCGGCCGGACTGAACCCCTGAACTGACGGGGGGAGGGGGGATTGTGGGAGCTGACAACACCTGGAGAGGACAGCGGCCAGACTGAACCCCAGAACTGACAGGGGGAGGGGGGATTGTGTGAGCTGACAACACCTAGAGAGGAGAGCGGGCGGACTGAACCCCTGAACTGACGGGGGGATTTGTGGGAGCTGACAACACCTGGAGAGGAGAGCGGCCGGACGGAACCCCAGAACTGACGGGGGGAGGGGGGATTGTGGGAGCTGACAACACCTAGAGAGGAGAGGGCCGGACTGAACCCTTGAACTGACGGGGGGGGGGGGGGGGATTGTGGGAGCTGACACATGGGGAGGAGAGCGGCCGGACTGAGACCCAGAACTGGCGGGGGGATTGTGGGAGCTGACCACCTGGAGAGGAGAGCGGCCGGACTGAACCCCAGAACTGATGGGGTGATTGTGGGAGCTGAAAACATGGAAAGGAGAGCGGCCGGACTGAACCCCAGAACTGACAGGGGGGATTGTGGAAGCTGACAACACCTGGAGAGGAGAGCGGCAGGACTGAACCCCAGAGCTTATGGGGGGGATTGTGGGAGCTGACACATGGAGAGGAGAGCGGCCGGACTGAACCCCAGAACTGACGGGGGGATTGTGGGAGCTGAAAACACCTGGAAAGGAGAGCGGCCGGACTGAACCGACGGGGGATTGTGGGAGCTGACAACACCTGGAGAGGACAGTGGCCGGACTGAATCCCAGAACTGACGGGGGGATTGTGGGAGCTGAAAACACCTGGAAAGGAGAGCGGCCGGACTGAATCCCAGAACTGACGGGGGGATTGTAAGATCTGAAAAAACCTGGAGAGGAGAGTGGGCGGACTGAACCCCTAAACTGACAGGGGGAGGGGGGATTGTGGGAGCTGACAACACCTGGAGAAGAGAGCCGGCGGACTGAACCCCTGAACAGACGGGGGGATTTGTGGGAGCTGACAACACCTTGAGAGGAGAGCTGCCGAACTGAACCCCAGAACTGACGGGGGGAGGGGGGATTTGTGGGAGCTGGCAACACCTGGAGAGGAGAGCGGCCGGAAGGAACCCCAGAACTGACGGGGGGAGGGGGGATTGTGGGAGCTGACAACACCTAAGGAGAGGAGAGCGGCCGGACTGAACCCCTGAACTGACGGGGGGGGGGGGATTGTGGGAGCTGACACATGGGGAGGAGAGCGGCCGGACTGTACCCCAGAACTGGCGGGGGGATTGTGGAAGCTGACAACACCTGGAGAGGAGAGCGGCAGGACTGAACCCCAGAACTGATGGGGGGATTGTGGGAGCTGACACATGGAGAGGAGAGCGGCCAGACTGAACCCCAGAACTGACGGGGGGATTGTGGGAGCTGAAAACACCTGGAAAGGAGAGCGGCCGGACTGAACCCCTGAACTGACGGGGGAGGGGGGATTGTGGGAGCTGACAACACCTGGGGAGGGGCGATTGTTTGAGCTGATACATGGGGAGGAGAGCGGCCGGACTGAACCCCAGAACTGGCGGGGGGATTGTGGGAGCTGAAAACACCTGAACAGGAGAGCGGCAGGACTAAACCCTAGAACTGATGGGGGATTGTGGGAGCTGAAAACACCTGAAAAGGAGAGCGGCCGGACTGAACCCCTGAACTGACGGGGGGGGGGGGGGGGGATTGTGGGAGCTGACAACACCTGGAGAGGAGAGCGGCCGGACTGAACCCCTGAACTGACGGGGGGGGTTGTGGTAGCTGACAACACCTGGAGAGGAGAGCGGCCGGACTGAACCCCAGAACTGACGGGGGAGGGGGATTGTGGGAGCTGATACATGGGGAGGAGAGCGGCCGGACTGAACCCCAGAACTGACGGGGGGATTGTGGGAGCTGACACATGGAGAGGAGAGCGGCCGGACTGAACCCCAGAACTGACGGGGGGATTGTGGGAGCTGAAAACACCTGGAAAGGAGAGCGGCCGGACTGAACCGACGGGGGATTGTGGGAGCTGACAACACCTGGAGAGGACAGTGGCCGGACTGAATCCCAGAACTGATGGGGTGATTGTGGGAGCTGAAAACATGGAAAGGAGAGCGGCCGGACTGAACCCCAGAACTGACAGGGGGGATTGTGGAAGCTGACAACACCTGGAGAGGAGAGCGGCAGGACTGAACCCCAGAGCTTATGGGGGGGATTGTGGGAGCTGACACATGGAGAGGAGAGCGGCCGGACTGAACCCCAGAACTGACGGGGGGATTGTGGGAGCTGAAAACACCTGGAAAGGAGAGCGGCCGGACTGAACCGACGGGGGATTGTGGGAGCTGACAACACCTGGAGAGGACAGTGGCCGGACTGAATCCCAGAACTGACGGGGGGATTGTGGGAGCTGAAAACACCTGGAGAGGAGAGTGGCCGGACTGAACCCCAGAACTGGCGGGGGGATTGTGGGAGCTGAAAACACCTGAAGAGGAGAGCGGCAGGACTGAACCCCAGAACTGACGGGGGATTGTGGGAGCTGACAACACCTGAAGAGGAGAGCGGCAGGACTGAACCCCAGAACTGACGGGGGGATTGTGGGAGCTGACACATGGAGAGGAGAGTGGCCGGACTGAACCCCTGAACTGACGTGGGGGGATTGTGGGAGCTGACACATGGAGAGGAGAGCGGCCGGACTGAACCCCAGAACTGACGGGGGGATTGTGGGAGCTGAAAAAAACCTGGAAAGGAGAGCGGCTGGACTGAACCCAAGAACTGACGGGGGATTGTGGGAGCTGAAAACACCTGGAAAGGAGACCGGCCGGACTGAACCCCAGAACTGACGGGGGATTGTGGGAGCTGAAAACACCTGGAAAGGAGAGCGGCTGGACTGAACAACAGAACTGACAGGGGGGATTGTGGGAGCTGACAACACCTGGAGAGGAGAGCGGGTGGACTGAACCCCTGAACTGACGGGGGGATTTGTGGGAGCTGACAACACCTGGAGAGGAGAGTGGCCGGACTGAACCCCTGAACTGACGGGGGGGGGATTGTGGGAGCTGACACATGGGGAGGAGAACGGCCGGACTGTACCCCAGAACTGGCGGGGGGATTGTGGAAGCTGACAACACCTGGAGAGGAGAGCGGCAGGACTGAACCCCAGAACTGATGGGGGGGATTGTGGGAGCTGACACATGGAGAGGAGAGCGGCCAGACTGAACCCCAGAACTGACGGGGGGATTGTGGGAGCTGAAAACACCTGGAAAGGAGAGCGGCCGGACTGAACCCCTGAACTGACGGGGGGAGGGGGGATTGTGGGAGCTGACAACACCTGGAGAGGACAGCGGCCAGACTGAACCCCAGAACTGACAGGGGGAGGGGGGATTGTGTGAGCTGACAACACCTAGAGAGGAGAGCGGGCGGACTGAACCCCTGAACTGACGGGGGGATTTGTGGGAGCTGACAACACCTGGAGAGGAGAGCGGCCGGACGGAACCCCAGAACTGACGGGGGGAGGGGGGATTGTGGGAGCTGACAACACCTAGAGAGGAGAGGGCCGGACTGAACCCTTGAACTGACGGGGGGGGGGGGGGGATTGTGGGAGCTGACACATGGGGAGGAGAGCGGCCGGACTGAGACCCAGAACTGGCGGGGGGATTGTGGGAGCTGACCACCTGGAGAGGAGAGCGGCCGGACTGAACCCCAGAACTGATGGGGTGATTGTGGGAGCTGAAAACATGGAAAGGAGAGCGGCCGGACTGAACCCCAGAACTGACAGGGGGGATTGTGGAAGCTGACAACACCTGGAGAGGAGAGCGGCAGGACTGAACCCCAGAGCTTATGGGGGGGATTGTGGGAGCTGACACATGGAGAGGAGAGCGGCCGGACTGAACCCCAGAACTGACGGGGGGATTGTGGGAGCTGAAAACACCTGGAAAGGAGAGCGGCCGGACTGAACCGACGGGGGATTGTGGGAGCTGACAACACCTGGAGAGGACAGTGGCCGGACTGAATCCCAGAACTGACGGGGGGATTGTGGGAGCTGAAAACACCTGGAAAGGAGAGCGGCCGGACTGAATCCCAGAACTGACGGGGGGATTGTAAGATCTGAAAAAACCTGGAGAGGAGAGTGGGCGGACTGAACCCCTAAACTGACAGGGGGAGGGGGGATTGTGGGAGCTGACAACACCTGGAGAAGAGAGCCGGCGGACTGAACCCCTGAACAGACGGGGGGATTTGTGGGAGCTGACAACACCTTGAGAGGAGAGCTGCCGAACTGAACCCCAGAACTGACGGGGGGAGGGGGGATTTGTGGGAGCTGGCAACACCTGGAGAGGAGAGCGGCCGGAAGGAACCCCAGAACTGACGGGGGGAGGGGGGATTGTGGGAGCTGACAACACCTAAGGAGAGGAGAGCGGCCGGACTGAACCCCTGAACTGACGGGGGGGGGGGGATTGTGGGAGCTGACACATGGGGAGGAGAGCGGCCGGACTGTACCCCAGAACTGGCGGGGGGATTGTGGAAGCTGACAACACCTGGAGAGGAGAGCGGCAGGACTGAACCCCAGAACTGATGGGGGGATTGTGGGAGCTGACACATGGAGAGGAGAGCGGCCAGACTGAACCCCAGAACTGACGGGGGGATTGTGGGAGCTGAAAACACCTGGAAAGGAGAGCGGCCGGACTGAACCCCTGAACTGACGGGGGAGGGGGGATTGTGGGAGCTGACAACACCTGGGGAGGGGCGATTGTTTGAGCTGATACATGGGGAGGAGAGCGGCCGGACTGAACCCCAGAACTGGCGGGGGGATTGTGGGAGCTGAAAACACCTGAACAGGAGAGCGGCAGGACTAAACCCTAGAACTGATGGGGGATTGTGGGAGCTGAAAACACCTGAAAAGGAGAGCGGCCGGACTGAACCCCTGAACTGACGGGGGGGGGGGGGGATTGTGGGAGCTGACAACACCTGGAGAGGAGAGCGGCCGGACTGAACCCCTGAACTGACGGGGGGGATTGTGGTAGCTGACAACACCTGGAGAGGAGAGCGGCCGGACTGAACCCCAGAACTGACGGGGGAGGGGGATTGTGGGAGCTGATACATGGGGAGGAGAGCGGCCGGACTGAACCCCAGAACTGACGGGGGGATTGTGGGAGCTGACACATGGAGAGGAGAGCGGCCGGACTGAACCCCAGAACTGGCGGGGGGATTGTGGGAGCTGAAAACACCTGAAGAGGAGAGCGGCAGGACTGAACCCCAGAACTGACGGGGGATTGTGGGAGCTGACAACACCTGAAGAGGAGAGCGGCAGGACTGAACCCCAGAACTGACGGGGGGATTGTGGGAGCTGACAACACCTGAAGAGGAGAGCGGCAGGACTGAACCCCAGAACTGACGGGGGGATTGTGGGAGCTGACACATGGAGAGGAGAGTGGCCGGACTGAACCCCTGAACTGACGTGGGGGGATTGTGGGAGCTGACACATGGAGAGGAGAGCGGCCGGACTGAACCCCAGAACTGACGGGGGGATTGTGGGAGCTGAAAAAAACCTGGAAAGGAGAGCGGCTGGACTGAACCCAAGAACTGACGGGGGATTGTGGGAGCTGAAAACACCTGGAAAGGAGACCGGCCGGACTGAACCCCAGAACTGACGGGGGATTGTGGGAGCTGAAAACACCTGGAAAGGAGAGCGGCTGGACTGAACAACAGAACTGACAGGGGGGATTGTGGGAGCTGACAACACCTGGAGAGGAGAGCGGGTGGACTGAACCCCTGAACTGACGGGGGGATTTGTGGGAGCTGACAACACCTGGAGAGGAGAGTGGCCGGACTGAACCCCTGAACTGACGGGGGGGGGATTGTGGGAGCTGACACATGGGGAGGAGAGCGGCCGGACTGTACCCCAGAACTGACGGGGGGATTGTGGGAGCTGACAACACCTGGAGAGGAGAGCGGCAGGACTGAACCCCAGAACTGATGGGGGGGATTGTGGGAGCTGACACATGGAGAGGAGAGCGGCCAGACTGAACCCCAGAACAGACGGGGGGATTGTGGGAGCTGAAAACACCTGGAAAGGAGAGCGGCCGGACTGAACCCCTGAACTGACGGGGGGAGGGGGGATTGTGGGAGCTGACAACACCTGGAGAGGACAGCGGCCAGACTGAACCCCAGAACTGACAGGGGGAGGGGGGATTGTGTGAGCTGACAACACCTGGAGAGGAGAGCGGGCGGACTGAACCCCTGAACTGACGGGGGGATTTGTGGGAGCTGACAACACCTGGAGAGGAGAGCGGCCGGACGGAACCCCAGAACTGACGGGGGGAGGGGGGATTGTGGGAGCTGACAACACCTGGAGAGGAAAGCGGCTGGACTGAACCCCTGAACTGACAGGATGGTTGATTGTGGGAGCTGACAACACCTGGAGAGGAGAGGGCCGGACTGAACCCTTGAACTGACGGGGGGGGGGATTGTGGGAGCTGACACATGGGGAGGAGAGCGGCCGGACTGAGACCCAGAACTGGCGGGGGGATTGTGGGAGCTGACCACCTGGAGAGGAGAGCGGCCGGACTGAACCCCAGAACTGATGGGGTGATTGTGGGAGCTGAAAACATGGAAAGGAGAGCGGCCGGACTGAACCCCAGAACTGACAGGGGGGATTGTGGAAGCTGACAACACCTGGAGAGGAGAGCGGCAGGACTGAACCCCAGAGCTTATGGGGGGGATTGTGGGAGCTGACACATGGAGAGGAGAGCGGCCGGACTGAACCCCAGAACTGACGGGGGGATTGTGGGAGCTGAAAACACCTGGAAAGGAGAGCGGCCGGCCTGAACCGACGAGGGATTGTGGGAGCTAACAACACCTGGAGAGGACAGTGGCCGGACTGAACCCCAGAACTGACAGGGGGAGGGGGGATTGTGGGAGCTGAAAACACCTGAAAAGGAGAGCGGCAAGACTGAACCCCAGAACTGACGGGGGATTGTGGGAGCTGACAACACCTGAAGAGAGCGGCAGGACTGAACCCCAGAACTAACCAGGGGGGATTGTGGGAGCTGACACATGGAGAGGAGAGAAGCCGGACTGAACCCCTGAACTGACGGGGGGGATTGTGGGAGCTGACACATGGAGAGAAGAGCGGCCGGACTGAACCCCAGAACTGACGGGGGGATTGTGGGAGCTGAAAACACCTGGAAAGGAGAGCGGCCGGACTGAATCCCAGAACTGACGGGGGGATTGTGGGAGCTGAAAAAACCTAGAGAGGAGAGCGGCCGGACGGAACCCCAGAACTGACGGGGGGAGGGGGGATTGTGGGAGCTGACAACACCTGGAGAGGAGAGCAGCCGGACTGAACCCCTGAACTGACAGGGGGGGACTGTGGGAGCTGACAACACCTGGAGAGGAGAGCGGCCGGACTGAACCCCTGAACTGACGGGGGGGGGGATTGTGGGAGCTGACACATGGAGAGGAGAGCGGCCGGACTGAACCCCAGAACTGACGGGAGGATTGTGGGAGCTGAAAATACCTGGAAAGGAGAGCGGCGGGACTGAACCCCTGAACTGACGGGGGATTGTGGGAGCTGACAACACCTGGCGAGGAGAGCGGCCGCACTGAACCCCAGAACTAACGGGGGATTGTGGGAGCTGACAACACCTGGAGAGGAGAGCGGCCGGACTGAACCCCAGAACTGACGGGGGGATTGTGGGAGCTGACAACACCTGGAAAGGAGAGCGGCCGGACTGAACCCCTGAACTGACGGGGGGGGGGATTGTGGGAGCTGACACATGGAGAGGAGAGCGGCCGGACTGAACCCCAGAACTGACGGGGGGATTGTGGGAGCTGAAAACACCTGGAAAGGAGAGCGGCCGGACTGAACCCCTGAACTGACGGGGGATTGTGGGAGCTGACAACACCTGGAGAGGAGAGCGGCCGCACTGAACCCCAGAACTAACGGGGGATTGTGGGAGCTGACAACACCTGGAGAGGAGAGCGGCCGGACAGAACCCCAGAACTGACAGGGGATTGTGGGAGCTGACAACACCTGGAGAGGAGAGCGGCCGGACTAAACCCCAGAACTGACGGGGGGAGGGGGGATTGTGGGAGCTGATACATGGGGAGGAGAGCGGCCGGACTGAACCCCAGAACTGGCGGGCGGATTGTGGGAGCTGAAAACACCTGAAAAGGAGAGCGGCAGGACTGAACCCCAGAACTGACGGGGGATTGTGGGAGCTGAAAGCACCTGAAAAAGAGAGCGGCCGGACTGAACCCCTGAACTGACGGGTGGATTGTGGGAGCTGACAACACCTGGACAGGAGAGCGGCCGGACTGAACCCCAGAACTGACGGGGAGGGGGATTGTGGGAGCTGACACATGGAGAGAAGAGCGGCCGGACTGAACCCCAGAACTGACGGGGGGATTGTGGGAGCTGACACATGGAGAGGAGAGCGGCCGGACTGAACCCCAGAACTGGCGGGGGGATTGTGGGAGCTGAAAACACCTGAAGAGGAGAGCGGCAGGACTGAACCCCAGAACTGACGGGGGGATTGTGGGAGCTCACATGGAGAGGAGAGCGGCCGGACTGAACCCCTGAACTGACGTGGGGGGATTGTGGGAGCTGACACATGGAGAGGAGAGCGGCCGGACTGAACCCCAGAACTGACGGGGGGTTTGTGGGAGCTGAAAAAAACCTGGAAAGGAGAACAGCTGGACTGAACCCAAGAACTGACGGGGGATTGTGGGAGCTGAAAACACCTGCAAAGGAGAGCGGCCAGACTGAACCCCAGAACTGACGGGGGATTGTGGGAGCTGAAAACACCTGGAAAGGCGAGCGGCCGGACTGAATCCCAGAACTGACGGGGGGATTGTGGGAGCTGAAAAAACCTAGAGAGGAGAGCGGCCGGACGGAACCACAGAACTGACGGGGGGAGGGGGGATTGTGGGAGCTGACAACACCTGGAGAGGAGAGCAGCCGGACTGAACCCCTGAACTGACAGGGGGGGACTGTGGGAGCTGACAACACCTAGAGAGGAGAGCGGCCGGACTGAACCCCTTAACTGACGGTGGGGGGGATTGTGGGAGCTGACACCTGGAGAGGCGAGCGGCCGAACTGAACCCCAGAACTGATGGGGTGATTGTGGGAGCTGAAAACATGGAAAGGAGAGCGGCCGGACTAAACCCCAGAACTGACAGGGGGGATTGTGGAAGCTGACAACACCTGGAGAGGAGAGCGGCAGGACTGAACCCCAGAGCTTATGGGGGGGATTGTGGGAGCTGACACATGGAGAGGAGAGCGGCCGGACTGAACCCCAGAACTGACGGGGGGATTGTGGGAGCTGAAAACACCTGGAAAGGAGAGCGGCCGGACTGAACCGACGGGGGATTGTGGGAGCTGACAACACCTGGAGAGGACAGCGGCCGGACTGAACCCCAGAACTGACAGGGGGAGGGGGGATTGTGTGAGCTGACAACACCTGGAGAGGAGAGCGGCAGGACTGAACCCCAGAACTGACCGGGGGGGATTGTGGGAGCTGACACATGGAGAGGAGAGCAGCCGGACTGAACCCCTGAACTGACGGGGGGGGGGGGATTGTGGGAGCTGACACATGGAGAGAAGAGCGGCCGGACTGAACCCCAGAACTGACGGGGGGATTGTGGGAGCTGAAAAAACCTGGAAAGGAGAGCGGCTGGACTGAACAACAGAACTGACAGGGGGGATTGTGGGAGCTGACAACACCTGGAGAGGAGAGCGGGTGGACTGAACCCCTGAACTGACGGGGGGATTTGTGGGAGCTGACAACACCTGGAGAGGAGAGTGGCCGGACTGAACCCCTGAACTGACGGGGGGGGGATTGTGGGAGCTGACACATGGGGAGGAGAGCGGCCGGACTGTACCCCAGAACTGACGGGGGGATTGTGGGAGCTGACAACACCTGGAGAGGAGAGCGGCAGGACTGAACCCCAGAACTGATGGGGGGGATTGTGGGAGCTGACACATGGAGAGGAGAGCGGCCAGACTGAACCCCAGAACAGACGGGGGGATTGTGGGAGCTGAAAACACCTGGAAAGGAGAGCGGCCGGACTGAACCCCTGAACTGACGGGGGGAGGGGGGATTGTGGGAGCTGACAACACCTGGAGAGGACAGCGGCCAGACTGAACCCCAGAACTGACAGGGGGAGGGGGGATTGTGTGAGCTGACAACACCTGGAGAGGAGAGCGGGCGGACTGAACCCCTGAACTGACGGGGGGATTTGTGGGAGCTGACAACACCTGGAGAGGAGAGCGGCCGGACGGAACCCCAGAACTGACGGGGGGAGGGGGGATTGTGGGAGCTGACAACACCTGGAGAGGAAAGCGGCTGGACTGAACCCCTGAACTGACAGGATGGTTGATTGTGGGAGCTGACAACACCTGGAGAGGAGAGGGCCGGACTGAACCCTTGAACTGACGGGGGGGGGGATTGTGGGAGCTGACACATGGGGAGGAGAGCGGCCGGACTGAGACCCAGAACTGGCGGGGGGATTGTGGGAGCTGACCACCTGGAGAGGAGAGCGGCCGGACTGAACCCCAGAACTGATGGGGTGATTGTGGGAGCTGAAAACATGGAAAGGAGAGCGGCCGGACTGAACCCCAGAACTGACAGGGGGGATTGTGGAAGCTGACAACACCTGGAGAGGAGAGCGGCAGGACTGAACCCCAGAGCTTATGGGGGGGATTGTGGGAGCTGACACATGGAGAGGAGAGCGGCCGGACTGAACCCCAGAACTGACGGGGGGATTGTGGGAGCTGAAAACACCTGGAAAGGAGAGCGGCCGGCCTGAACCGACGAGGGATTGTGGGAGCTAACAACACCTGGAGAGGACAGTGGCCGGACTGAACCCCAGAACTGACAGGGGGAGGGGGGATTGTGGGAGCTGAAAACACCTGAAAAGGAGAGCGGCAAGACTGAACCCCAGAACTGACGGGGGATTGTGGGAGCTGACAACACCTGAAGAGAGCGGCAGGACTGAACCCCAGAACTAACCAGGGGGGATTGTGGGAGCTGACACATGGAGAGGAGAGAAGCCGGACTGAACCCCTGAACTGACGGGGGGGATTGTGGGAGCTGACACATGGAGAGAAGAGCGGCCGGACTGAACCCCAGAACTGACGGGGGGATTGTGGGAGCTGAAAACACCTGGAAAGGAGAGCGGCCGGACTGAATCCCAGAACTGACGGGGGGATTGTGGGAGCTGAAAAAACCTAGAGAGGAGAGCGGCCGGACGGAACCCCAGAACTGACGGGGGGAGGGGGGATTGTGGGAGCTGACAACACCTGGAGAGGAGAGCAGCCGGACTGAACCCCTGAACTGACAGGGGGGGACTGTGGGAGCTGACAACACCTGGAGAGGAGAGCGGCCGGACTGAACCCCTGAACTGACGGGGGGGGGGGATTGTGGGAGCTGACACATGGAGAGGAGAGCGGCCGGACTGAACCCCAGAACTGACGGGAGGATTGTGGGAGCTGAAAATACCTGGAAAGGAGAGCGGCGGGACTGAACCCCTGAACTGACGGGGGATTGTGGGAGCTGACAACACCTGGCGAGGAGAGCGGCCGCACTGAACCCCAGAACTAACGGGGGATTGTGGGAGCTGACAACACCTGGAGAGGAGAGCGGCCGGACTGAACCCCAGAACTGACGGGGGGATTGTGGGAGCTGACAACACCTGGAAAGGAGAGCGGCCGGACTGAACCCCTGAACTGACGGGGGGGGGGATTGTGGGAGCTGACACATGGAGAGGAGAGCGGCCGGACTGAACCCCAGAACTGACGGGGGGATTGTGGGAGCTGAAAACACCTGGAAAGGAGAGCGGCCGGACTGAACCCCTGAACTGACGGGGGATTGTGGGAGCTGACAACACCTGGAGAGGAGAGCGGCCGCACTGAACCCCAGAACTAACGGGGGATTGTGGGAGCTGACAACACCTGGAGAGGAGAGCGGCCGGACAGAACCCCAGAACTGACAGGGGATTGTGGGAGCTGACAACACCTGGAGAGGAGAGCGGCCGGACTAAACCCCAGAACTGACGGGGGGAGGGGGGATTGTGGGAGCTGATACATGGGGAGGAGAGCGGCCGGACTGAACCCCAGAACTGGCGGGCGGATTGTGGGAGCTGAAAACACCTGAAAAGGAGAGCGGCAGGACTGAACCCCAGAACTGACGGGGGATTGTGGGAGCTGAAAGCACCTGAAAAAGAGAGCGGCCGGACTGAACCCCTGAACTGATGGGTGGATTGTGGGAGCTGACAACACCTGGAGAGGAGAGCGGCCGGACTGAACCCCAGAACTGACGGGGAGGGGGATTGTGGGAGCTGACACATGGAGAGAAGAGCGGCCGGACTGAACCCCAGAACTGACGGGGGGATTGTGGGAGCTGACACATGGAGAGGAGAGCGGCCGGACTGAACCCCAGAACTGGCGGGGGGATTGTGGGAGCTGAAAACACCTGAAGAGGAGAGCGGCAGGACTGAACCCCAGAACTGACGGGGGGATTGTGGGAGCTCACATGGAGAGGAGAGCGGCCGGACTGAACCCCTGAACTGACGTGGGGGGATTGTGGGAGCTGACACATGGAGAGGAGAGCGGCCGGACTGAACCCCAGAACTGACGGGGGGTTTGTGGGAGCTGAAAAAAACCTGGAAAGGAGAACAGCTGGACTGAACCCAAGAACTGACGGGGGATTGTGGGAGCTGAAAACACCTGCAAAGGAGAGCGGCCAGACTGAACCCCAGAACTGACGGGGGATTGTGGGAGCTGAAAACACCTGGAAAGGCGAGCGGCCGGACTGAATCCCAGAACTGACGGGGGGATTGTGGGAGCTGAAAAAACCTAGAGAGGAGAGCGGCCGGACGGAACCACAGAACTGACGGGGGGAGGGGGGATTGTGGGAGCTGACAACACCTGGAGAGGAGAGCAGCCGGACTGAACCCCTGAACTGACAGGGGGGGACTGTGGGAGCTGACAACACCTAGAGAGGAGAGCGGCCGGACTGAACCCCTTAACTGACGGTGGGGGGGATTGTGGGAGCTGACACCTGGAGAGGCGAGCGGCCGAACTGAACCCCAGAACTGATGGGGTGATTGTGGGAGCTGAAAACATGGAAAGGAGAGCGGCCGGACTAAACCCCAGAACTGACAGGGGGGATTGTGGAAGCTGACAACACCTGGAGAGGAGAGCGGCAGGACTGAACCCCAGAGCTTATGGGGGGGATTGTGGGAGCTGACACATGGAGAGGAGAGCGGCCGGACTGAACCCCAGAACTGACGGGGGGATTGTGGGAGCTGAAAACACCTGGAAAGGAGAGCGGCCGGACTGAACCGACGGGGGATTGTGGGAGCTGACAACACCTGGAGAGGACAGCGGCCGGACTGAACCCCAGAACTGACAGGGGGAGGGGGGATTGTGTGAGCTGACAACACCTGGAGAGGAGAGCGGCAGGACTGAACCCCAGAACTGACCGGGGGGATTGTGGGAGCTGACACATGGAGAGGAGAGCAGCCGGACTGAACCCCTGAACTGACGGGGGGGGGGGATTGTGGGAGCTGACACATGGAGAGAAGAGCGGCCGGACTGAACCCCAGAACTGACGGGGGGATTGTGGGAGCTGAAAAAACCTGGAAAGGAGAGCGGCTGGACTGAACCCCAGAACTGACGGGGGATTGTGGGAGCTGAAAACACCTGGAAAGGAGAGCGGTCGGACTGAATCCCAGAACTGACGGGGGGATTGTGGGAGCTGAAAACACCTGGAAAGGAGAGCGGCCGGACTGAACCCCAGAACTGACGGGGGGATTGTAAGATCTGAAAAAACCTGGAGAGGAGAGTGGGCGGACTGAACCCCTAAACTGACAGGGGGAGGGGGGATTGTGGGAGCTGACAACACCTGGAGAAGAGAGCGGGCGGACTGAACCCCTGAACAGACGGGGGGATTTGTGGGAGCTGACAACACCTTGAGAGGAGAGCGGCCGAACTGAACCCCAGAACTGACGGGGGGAGGGGGTATTTGTGGGAGCTGACAACACCTGGAGAGGAGAGCGGCCGGACGGAACCCCAGAACTGACGGGGGGAGGGGGGATTGTGGGAGCTGACAACACCTGGAGAGGAGAGCGGCCGGACTGAACCCCTGAACTGACGGGAGGGGGGGGGGATTGTGGGAGCTGACACATGGGGAGGAGAGCGGCCGGACTGTACCCCAGAACTGGCGGGGGGATTGTGGAAGCTGACAACACCTGGAGAGGAGAGCGGCAGGACTGAACCCCAGAACTGATGGGGGGATTGTGGGAGCTGACACATGGAGAGGAGAGCGGCCGGACTGAACCCCTGAACTGACGGGGGAGGGGGGTTTGTGGGAGCTGACAACACCTGGGGAGGGGGGATTGTTTGAGCTGATACATGGGGAGGAGAGCGGCCGTACTGAACCCCAGAACTGGCGGGGGGATTGTGGGAGCTGAAAACACCTGAAAAGGAGAGCGGCAGGACTAAACCCTTCAACTGATGGGGGATTGTGGGAGCTGAAATCACCTGAAAAGGAGAGCGGCCGGACTAAACCCCTGAACTGACGGGGGGGATGGTGGGAGCTGACAACACCTGGAGAGGAGAGCGGCCGGACTGAACCCCAGAACTGACGGGGGGAGGGGGGATTGTGGGAGCTGATACATGGGGAGGAGAGCGGCCGGACTGAACCCCAGAACTGGCGGGGGGATTGTGGGAGCTGAAAACACCTGGAAAGGAGAGCGGCAGGACTGAACCCCAGAACTGATGGGGGATTGTGGGAGCTGAAAACACCTGAAAAGGAGAGCGGCCGGACTGAACCCCTGAACTGACGGGGGGGGGGGATTGTGGGAGCTGACAACACCTGGAGAGGAGAGCGGCCGGACTGAACCCCTGAACTGACGGGGGGGGATTGTGGTAGCTGACAACACCTGGAGAGGAGATCGGCCGGACTGAACCCCAGAACTGACAGGGGAGGGGGATTGTGGGAGCTGATACATGGGGAGGAGAGCGGCCGGACTGAACCCCAGAACTGACGGGGGGATTGTGGGAGCTGACACATGGAGAGGAGAGCGGCCGGACTGAACCCCAGAACTGGCGGGGGGATTGTGGGAGCTGAAAACACCTGAAGAGGAGAGCGGCAGGACTGAACCCCAGAACTGACGGGGGATTGTGGGAGCTGACAACACCTGAAGAGGAGAGCGGCAGGACTGAACCCCAGAACTGACGGGGGGATTGTGGGAGCTGACACATGGAGAGGAGAGCGGCCGGACTGAACCCCTGAACTGACGTGGGGGGATTGTGGGAGCTGACACATGGAGAGGAGAGCGGCCGGACTGAACCCCAGAACTGACGGGGGGATTGTGGGAGCTGAAAAAAACCTGGAAAGGAGAGCGGCTGGACTGAACCCAAGAACTGACGGGGGATTGTGGGAGCTGAAAACACCTGGAAAGGAGACCGGCCGGACTGAACCCCAGAACTGACGGGGGGATTGTGGGAGCTGAAAACACCTGGAAAGGAGAGCGGCTGGACTGAACAACAGAAATGACAGGGGAGATTGTGGGAGCTGACAACACCTGGAGAGGAGAGCGGGTGGACTGAACCCCTGAACTGACGGGGGGATTTGTGGGAGCTGACAACACCTGGAGAGGAGAGCGGCCGGACTGAACCCCTGAACTGATGGGGGGGGGGATTGTGGGAGCTGACACATGGGGAGGAGAGCGGCCGGACTGTACCCCAGAACTGGCGGGGGGATTGTGGAAGCTGACAACACCTGGAGAGGAGAGCGGCAGGACTGAACCCCAGAACTGATGGGGGGGATTGTGGGAGCTGACACATGGAGAGGAGAGCGGCCAGACTGAACCCCAGAACTGACGGGGGGATTGTGGGAGCTGAAAACACCTGGAAAGGAGAGCGGCCGGACTGAACCCCTGAACTGACGGGGGGAGGGGGGATTGTGGGAGCTGACAACACCTGGAGAGGACAGCGGCCGGACTGAACCCCAGAACTGACAGGGGGAGGGGGGATTGTGTGAGCTGACAACACCTGGAGAGGAGAGCGGGCGGACTGAACCCCTGAACTGACGGGGGGATTTGTGGGAGCTGACAACACCTGGAGAGGAGAGCGGCCGGACGGAACCCCAGAACTGACGGGGGGAGGGGGGATTGTGGGAGCTGACAACACCTGGAGAGGAAAGCGGCTGGACTGAACCCCTGAACTGACAGGATGGGTGATTGTGGGAGCTGACAACACCTGGAGAGGAGAGGGCCGGACTGAACCCTTGAACTGACGGGGGGGGGGGATTGTGGGAGCTGACACATGGGGAGGAGAGCGGCCGGACTGAGACCCAGAACTTGCGGGGGGATTGTTGGAGCTGAAAACACCTGGAAAGGAGAGCGGCTGGACTGAACCCCAGAACTGACAGGGGGGATTGTGGGAGCTGACAACACCTGGAGAGGAGATCGGCAGGACTGAACCCCAGAACTGACCGGGGGGGGGGGGTTTGTGGGAGCTGACAACACCTGGAGAGGAGAGCGGTCGGACTGAACCCCTGAACTGACAAGGGGGGGATTGTGGGAGCTGAAAACACCTGGAAAGGAGAGCGGCCGGACTGAACCCCTGAACTGACGGGGGAGGGGGGATTGTGGGAGCTGACAACACCTGGGGAGGGGGGATTGTTTGAGCTGATACATGGGGAGGAGAGCGGCTGGACTGAACCCCAGAACTGGCGGGGGGATTGTGGGAGCTGAAAACACCTGAAAAGGAGAGCGGCGGGACTAAACCCTAGAACTGATGGGGGATTGTGGGAGCTGAAATCACCTGAAAAGGAGAGCGGCCGGACTGAACCCCTGAACTGACGGGGGGGATGGTGGGAGCTGACAACACCTGGAGAGGAGAGCGGCCGGACTGAACCCCAGAACTGACGGGGGGAGGGAGGATTGTGGGAGCTGATACATGGGGAGGAGAGCGGCCGGACTGAACCCCAGAACTGGCGGGGGGATTGTGGGAGCTGAAAACACCTGAAAAGGAGAGCGGCAGGACTGAACCCCAGAACTGATGGGGGATTGTGGGAGCTGAAAACACCTGAAAAGGAGAGCGGCCGGACTGAACCCCTGAACTGACGGGGGGGGGGGATTGTGGGAGCTGACAACACCTGGAGAGGAGAGCGGCCGGACTGAACCCCTGAACTGACGGGGTAAGGTAGAAAAAAGAAAACACGGCGCCGCAAATCAGATTCTGATAAATGGTAATAAAATTAGGTCAATGAGACAATTCCGCTCACCTCGGGTGATGGACACCAAAGGGGTGTCGACAAAACTTAGGAAGCTGCAGCCAGGTCCGCAACACAGCCAAACGAGGTTTGCTGTCGGTTTGCAGTAGTTTAGAGGTAGGAAAAACGGGACCACCGGCGCTGCTTGGATCTTTGGTCGATATAAATACACAACCAGCGTGATGGGTTAAGTGTATAGAGTATTTATTGTTGATAGGCTACGCGTTTCGACGTCGAACTGACGTCTTCCTCAGGCCAATACAGACTGTGCGGTTCCTGCCTTATTTAAGCATCTGGGCCAGGAAAAAGACCGCCAGTTGTTAAAGGTCAAAGGTCACATGGGATACAGAAAAAACAACACAGAAAAAAGAAGCAGCATTAAAAGCAATTTACAAGTATCATAATATAATACGAATAAACGGGATTAGTAACATGTTTGGAAACTGTTTTAAAAAACTCTCAGTTATGCTGGCAGATCGGTACCGTATTTTCAAAGTCAAATTTCTATAACAGCCAAAACCTTTATTTATGTATAGGACTGTGGGTGAATAAACAATAATATATTAAATATTTACTTATGTCTGAGTTTTTATGTGTTTTAACTAATGTTTAACGGAAGGACCAAATGAGGCCCAAGAAATGCTGAGTCATAGCGTCCTTGGTTACTAGGAGTGGGAGAAGACTACGGGGAGCTGAAGGGGAACAAAAAGGTTTCAATGGACCGCATATTTGGACCGCACGGGTATACAATAGTGGTTGAGAGCGTCCTTGGTTACCGGTTGTCATGAACACAAGGATGTCAAGGGGGAAAGAAAGGGATTACGCTGGATCGCACAGTAAGCTGCATAGGGTCGCGGGACTCCGCGCTGGAGAACCTTGAAAGAGGCACCTGCAACGGAGCTGGTGAGTGACAGGACGTCATGTTAGTGGGATATTGGTTATTAGTGATTCCTATGGATCTCTTCCATTAATATCCGATTAGGTAAATGGTTATTATTTAAGAACCATCTACAAGGTTAAAACGGTGGCAAATATGTCTGAATTGGTAACGATTAAATTGATTTTGTATGTCGATATCATATATTTTCTTTAAAAGAAGTTTGCAGATAAACCGACAATTTCTTTTATGAAATAAAATAAAATAAAACAGAACAAAATAACCTTTTAAGAGAATTTGTATATACAATGAGGTACGGGGATCAATCTCATTAATATTATGGACTAAAGTTCCTCTAATCATAGATGTCAAAGGTAGATAGTTAAAAAAACTTCTTAAAATTGCGGTAATGTTTGCTGATTGGTTTTTTATTTATTTTTATTATAATTTTTATTTTTATTCTAAAGATGACTCAGTAAGGTCATTCAGACCATTTGGATGTAGGGTTTCCAGTTTAAAAATCCAATAATTCTCCCTTTGCTTTAGCTTAACAAATCTATTTGGTAGGTCCACTGATATCTGTTCGATTGGGGTGACCTTAATCTCGGAAAAATTGCACTTATGTTTATACAGACAGTGACGGGACACACTTTGTTTTATAAAACCCCGTAGTCCCCCGTACCCCCGTAGTCTTCTCCCACTCCTAGTAACCAAGGACGCTATGACTCAGCATTTCTTGGGCCTCATTTGGTCCTTCCGTTAAACATTAGTTAAAACACATAAAAACTCAGACATAAGTAAATATTTAATATATTATTGTTTATTCACCCACAGTCCTATACATAAATAAAGGTTTTGGCTGTTATAGAAATTTGACTTTGAAAATACGGTACCGATCTGCCAGCATAACTGAGAGTTTTTTAAAACAGTTTCCAAACATGTTACTAATCCCGTTTATTCGTATTATATTATGATACTTGTAAATTGCTTTTAATGCTGCTTCTTTCTTCTGTGTTGTTTTTTTCTGTATCCCATGTGACCTTTGACCTTTAACAACTGGCGGTCTTTTTCCTGGCCCAGATGCTTAAATAAGGCAGGAACCGCACAGTCTGTATTGGCCTGAGGAAGACGTCAGTTCGACGTCGAAACGCGTAGCCTATCAACAATAAATACTCTATACACTTAACCCATCACGCTGGTTGTGTATTTATATCGACCAAAGATCCAAGCAGCGCCGGTGGTCCCGTTTTTCCTACCTCTAAACTACTGAACTGACGGGGGGGGGGGATTGTGGTAGCTGACAACACCTGGAGAGGAGATCGGCCGGACTGAACCCCAGAACTGACGGGGGAGGGGGATTGTGGGAGCTGATACATGGGGAGGAGAGCGGCCGGACTGAACCCCAGAACTGACGGGGGGATTGTGGGAGCTGACACATGGAGAGGAGAGCGGCCGGACTGAACCCCAGAACTGGCGGGGGGATTGTGGGAGCTGAAAACACCTGAAGAGGAGAGCGGCAGGACTGAACCCCAGAACTGACGGGGGATTGTGGGAGCTGACAACACCTGAAGAGGAGAGCGGCAGGACTGAACCCCAGAACTGACGGGGGGATTGTGGGAGCTGACACATGGAGAGGAGAGCGGCCGGACTGAACCCCTGAACTGACGTGGGGGGATTGTGGGAGCTGACACATGGAGAGGAGAGCGGCCGGACTGAACCCCAGAACTGACGGGGGGGATAGTGGGAGCTGAAAAAAACCTGGAAAGGAGAGCGGCTGGACTGAACCCAAGAACTGACGGGGGATTGTGGGAGCTGAAAACACCTGGAAAGGAGACCGGCCGGACTGAACCCCAGAACTGACGGGGGGATTGTGGGAGCTGACAACACCTGGAAAGGAGAGCGGCTGGACTGAACAACAGAACTGACAGGGGAGATTGTGGGAGCTGACAACACCTGGAGAGGAGAGCGGGTGGACTGAACCCCTGAACTGACGGGGGGATTTGTGGGAGCTGACAACACCTGGAGAGGAGAGCGGCCGGACTGAACCCCTGAACTGATGGGGGGGGGGGATTGTGGGAGCTGACACATGGGGAGGAGAGCGGCCGGACTGTACCCCAGAACTAGCGGGGGGATTGTGGAAGCTGACAACACCTGGAGAGGAGAGCGGCAGGACTGAACCCCAGAACTGATGGGGGGGATTGTGGGAGCTGACACATGGAGAGGAGAGCGGCCAGACTGAACCCCAGAACTGACGGGGGGATTGTGGGAGCTGAAAACACCTGGAAAGGAGAGCGGCCGGACTGAACCCCAGAACTGACGGAGGGAAGGGGATTGTGGGAGCTGATACATGGGGAGGAGAGCGGCCGGACTGAACTCCAGAACTGGTGGGGGGATTGTGGGAGCTGAAAACACCTGAAAAGGAGAGCGGCAGGACTGAACCCCAGAACTGACGGGGTATTGTGGGAGCTGACAACACCTGAAGAGGAGAGCGGCAGAACTGAACCCCAGAACTGACCGGGGGGGATTGTGGGAGCTGACACATGGAGAGGAGTGCGGCCGGACTGAACCCCAGAACTGACGGGGGGATTGTGGGAGCTGAAGAAAACCTGGAAAGGAGAGCGGCTGGACTGAACCCCAGAACTAACGGGGGGATTGTGGGAGCTGAAAACAGCTGGAAAGGAGAGCGCCCGGACTGAACCCCAGAACTGACAGGGGGGATTGTGGGAGCTGACAACACCTGGAGAGGAGAGCAGCAGGACTGAACCCCAGAACTGACGGGGGGGGGGATTGTGGGAGCTGACCACCTGGAGAGGAGAGCGGCCGGACTGAACCCCAGAACTGACGGGGGGATTGTGGAGCTTAAAACACTCGGAAAGGAGAGCGGTCGGACTGAACCCCAGAACTGAGTGGGGGGATTGTGGAAGCTGACACCAGGAGAGGAGAGCGGCCGGACTGAACCCCAGAACTGACAGGGGGGATTGTTGGAGCTGACAACACCTGGAGAGGAGAGCGGCAGGACTGAACCCCAAAACTGGCAGGGGGGGGATTGTGGGAGCTGACACATGGAGAGGAGAGCGGCCAGACTGAACCCCTGAACTGACGGGGTAGGGATTGTGGGAGCTGACAACACCTGGAGAGGAGAGTGGCCGAACTGAACCCCAGAACTGACGGGGGGGAGGATTGTGGGAGCTGACAACACATGAAGAGGAGAGCGGGCGTACTGAACCCCTGAACTGACGGGGGTGGGGGGATTTTGGGAGCTGCCAACACTTGGAAAGGAGAGCGGCCGGACTGAACCGCAGAACTGACGGGTTGATTGTGGGAGCTGACAACACCTGGAGAGGAGAGCGGCCGGACTGAACTTGAGAACTGACGGGGGGAGGGGGGATTGTGGGAGCTGACAACACCTGGAGAGGAGAGCGGGTGGACTGAACTTTAGAACTGGCGGGGGAATTGTGGGAGCTGAAAACACCTGGAGAGGAGAGTGTCCGGACTGAACCCCAGAACTGGCGGGGGGGGGGGGTTGTGGAGGCTGAAAACTCCTGGAGAGGAGAGCTGCCGGACTGAACCCCAGAACTGACGGGGGGGAGGGGATTGAGGGAGCTGACAACACCTGAAGAGGAGAGCGGGCGTACTGAACCCCTGAACTGACGGTGGGGGGGAGGGATTTTGGGAGCTGACAACACTTGGAGAGGAGAGCGGGTGGACTGAACCCCTGAACTGACGGGGGTGGATTGTGGGAGCTGACAACACCTGGAGAGGAGAGCGGCCGGACTGAACCCCAGAACTGGTGGGGGGATTGTGGGAGCTGAAAACACTTGGAGAGGAGAGCGACCGGACTGAACCCCAGAACTGGTGGGGGGATTGTGGGAGCTGAAAACACCTGGAGAGGAGAGCGGCCAGACTGTGACAGGAGCTCCAGTAACCCTGTGATCCGGTGGTCTGCAGCTCTGACCTGGAAGACCCCAGCGACCTCCACAGCTGAGAACAAGACCCTGAGATCCAGGGGGCCCCGGCTCTGGCCCCTGCCGCGCTGTTTAGATGATGGGTCAGAGCAGGAACTGTGAAATCAATCGCTGAATCTTTAGGGATTGTGTCCTGCACCTTAAGGTTGTGGAAAATTTCTGCATTGAATTGGATTTTGATGCTGATTTCTGTGGATTTCACGCTATCGATTACAAAGCATCAAATCTGCAACAGAATCGATAGGGCTCGTCCCCACGTAACGGAATTGCTGCGTATTTTACGTTTGGAATTCCGGACAGAAAATCCGCCACACAATACAGTAGCAGCAGCAAAGCGACATTTATCAAATCTTATCCACACGCTGCAAAAATATTCCGAGCAGAAATTGACCTGCGCTGCGTATTTTTTGTACATGTCAATTCCTGCTGTGGAAAGTGACTGAATTGCTGCGTTTTTCAGAGGAGACGTCTCCATCCCCCAACATTCAGAAAAACGCCGCAAAATACGCACCATTTTCTGCAGCAATTCCGTTACGTGTGAACGAGCGCTTATGCAGAAGGCACACAGAAAATCCGCAATTCCACAGCATGATATCGCCCCACACATCAGGTTGTGACATGACACTGACCGTCTTTACATCGGGGGCAGCACTCTCCCTTCTCATACACGGGGTTCACACACGGTGGGGGGGCGCAGTCGGCTACCAGACAGCGGGCGATCCCGTCCAGGTCACAGCTGCACTGTTCACACTCCGAGGGCTGAAAAACAAGAGACGTTAATTAACAACCAGACGCCTGTGACCAATACTGAGGAGGGAATATCAGGCTGCGTGCACACAGACAGGTTTCATGCAGTATTTTGTTTAGGTGAACACGGGGAAGGCCAAACAACGAGGAGTGTCGTCTCCACTTCAGATTCACCTCCTTTATTTCACTCTTGGCTTTGACTAAATATAAACGCATGAAGCTGCATGTATGAACGCGGCCGAAACCCGGCGCAGAGCGACACCACGACCAAGTGCAGCGATTTACAATCAAAGCGATCAGTACAAGACTGGCCACAAGATGGCGCCGCGCTCCCACTTCAAGCCCCGAGCTACTAGTCCTAAACTGAAGCTCCATAGTCCGAGGTGAACTCCGGCAGCCGCCTCCGCAGCTTCATCGCCTTCTCTGGGGTTTTACTCATTTTTACCTTCTTATTACTGGAATGTGGGACAGAATCTTGTGTTGCATCCTGGAAACCATCAACAAGCAGCTGAGGAGTCTCCAGTCTAGGGACGGATTCACACTGGACGTTTTCTTTGCGTTGAACGTCTCACACATCATTAGTGCAGATTTAATGCCCGTATTTTTTTGTAACCAAAGCCAGAAGTGGATCCCGGAGGGGGAGAAGTTCTTCCTTTTATATTTCCCATCACTTCCGAGACCACTTCTGGCTTTGGCTAAAAAAAAATTGCAACAAAATCTGCAACAAATACGCAATGTGTGAACCCAGCCTAATACTTGCACTGGGGATTCAGGTGTTAATGGCCCGAGCTGCAGGGGGCTCAGGACCACGGCCCATTCACAGCCACCGACAAAAGCCAAATCGCAGTTTTAAAATGTCAGAAGTCAAAGTTTGGCATTAACTCTCATAACTGTGACCTTCGTGTTTCAATTTGTCACCATTTTCGAGAACTCTGCTTGCTGTCAGTGAATCGGATAATCTTTGTTTACATCTTAATTCTGAAAACCAATCTTTACCCTCTCCTGCCCCAAATGCTGAAAACAAGCTTCGAGTCTTTGGATGTAAACAATTAATGTTCCCATTCACTGACAGCAAGCGCAGTTCCTGAAAATGATGATGAATTAGAACTCCAGAATCTTAATAGTTCATTATACGATAATTCAGGCCAGTGAGTAGGGATGAATCCATGATTTATTCGTTATCCTTTCTTATTCATCTGACCGGATCCCATTTCCGTATTCCAGGATCTTTGGGATTATTTAACCCTTTCTTTTATAGGTTTCGTATATTACATGAGGTCCCAGTCCAGAGAGCAGAAATAAAATCTGTTCATCCCAGAGCGTGAGAGCGGCGGCGGCGGTGGAGGGGGCGAGATGCAGACGTTTCTGGATGAGGTCACACATGGAATGCCGGCCAGAAATGAATGAGGCCCATGTTATATTATTATACAAACTGATGATACAGGAAATGGAAACAGCCCCCAGACCCCTGAAATACGAGGATTAGTACTGTGTCCACCTGGGGGTCTATAAACAAGACGTTATAAATCTCATCATGTACATTTAGAGAGTCACTGCTGTATAATATAATATATCTGGAGAGCGGTGATGTCACTGCTGTATAATATAATATATCTGGAGAGCGGTGATGTCACTGCTGTATAATATAACTGATATCTGGAGAGCGGTGATGTCACTGCTGTATAATATAATATATCTGGAGAGCGGTGATGTCACTGCTGTATAATATAATATATCTGGAGAGCGGTGATGTCACTGCTGTATAATATAACTGATATCCGGAGAGCGGTGATGTCACTGCTGTATAATATAATATATCTGGAGAGCGGTGATGTCACTGCTGTATAATATAATATATCTGGAGAGCGGTGATGTCACTGCTGTATAATATAATATATCTGGAGAGCGGTGATGTCACTGCTGTATAATATAACTGATATCTGGAGAGCGGTGATGTCACTGCTGTATAATATAATATATCTGGAGAGCGGTGATGTCACTGCTGTATAATATAATATATCTGGAGAGCGGTGATGTCACTGCTGTATAATATAACTGATATCCGGAGAGCGGTGATGTCACTGCTGTATAATATAACTGATATCTGGAGAGTGGTGATGTCACTGCTGTATAATATAATATATCTGGAGAGCGGTGATGTCACTGCTGTATAATATATCTTATATCTGGAGAGCGGTGATGTCACTGCTGTATAATATAACTGATATCTGGAGAGCGATGATGTCACTGCTGTATAATGTAACTGATATCTGGAGAGCGGTGATGTCACTGCTGTATAATATAACTGATATCTGGAGAGCGGTGATGTCACTGCTGTATAATATAACTGATATCTGGAGAGCGGTGATGTCACTGCTGTATAATGTAACTGATATCTGGAGAGCGGTGATGTCACTGCTGTATAATATAACTGATATCTGGAGAGCGGTGATGTCACTGCTGTATAATGTAACTGATATCTGGAGAGCGGTGATGTCAGTGCTGTATAATATATCTTATATCTGGAGAGCGGTGATGTCACTGCTGTATAATATAACTGATATCTGGAGAGCGATGATGTCACTGCTGTATAATATAACTGATATCTGGAGGGCGGTGATGTCACTGCTGTATAATATAACTGATATCTGGAGAGCGGTGATGTCACTGCTGTATAATGTAACTGATATCTGGAGAGCGGTGATGTCAGTGCTGTATAATATAACTGATATCTGGAGAGCGGTGATGTCACTGCTGTATAATATAACTTATATCTGGAGAGCGGTGATGTCACTGCTGTATAATATAACATATCTGGAGAGCGGTGATATCACTGCTGTATAATATAACTGATATCTGGAGAGCGGTGATGTCACTGCTGTATGATATAACTGATATCTGGAGAGCGGTGATGTCACTGCTGTATAATATAACATATCTGGAGAGAGGTGATGTCACTGCTGTATAATATAACTGATATCTGGGGAGCGGTGATGTCACTGCTGTATAATATAACTGATATCTGGAGAGCGGTGATGTCACTGATGTAGAATATATCTTATATCTGGAGGGTGGTGATGTCACTGCTGTATAATATAACTGATATCTGGAGAGCGGTGATGTCACTGCTGTATAATATAACTGATATCTGGAGAGCGGTGATGTCACTGCTGTATAATATAACTGATATCTGGAGAGCGGTGATGTCACTGCTGTATAATATAATATATCTGGAGAGCGGTGATGTCACTCCTGTATAATATAACTGATATCTGGAGAGCGGTGATGTCACTGCTGTATAATATAACTGATATCTGGAGAGCGGTGATGTCACTGCTGTATAATATAACTTATATCTGGAGAGCGGTGATGTCACTGCTGTATAATATAACTGATATCTGGAGAGCGGTGATGTCACTGCTGTGTAATATAACTGATATCTGGAGAGCGGTGATGTCACTGCTGTATAATATAACTGATATCTTGAGAGCGGTGATGTCACTGCTGTATAATATAACTGATATCTGGAGGGCGCTGAGGTCACTGCTGTATAATATAACTTATATCTGTAGAGCGGTGATGTCACTGCTGTATAATATATCTTATATCTGGAGAGCGGTGATGTCACTGCTGTATAATATAACTGATATCTTGAGAGCGGTGATGTCACTGCTGTATAATATAACTGATATCTGGAGAGCGGTGATGTCACTGCTGTATAAAATAACTGATATCTGGAGAGCGGTGATGTCACTGCTGTATAATATATCTGGAGAGCGGTGATGTCACTGCTGTATAATATAACTGATATCTGGGGAGCGGTGATGTCACTGCTGTATAAAATAACTGATATCTGGAGAGCGGTGATGTCACTGCTGTACAATATAACTTATATCTGGAGAGAGGTGATGTCACTGCTGTATAATATAATATATCTGGAGAGCGGTGATATCACTGATGCATAATATAACTGATATCTGGAGAGCGGTGATGTCACTGCTGTATAATATATCTTATATCTGGAGAGCGGTGATGTCACTGCTGTATAATATAACTTATATCTGGAGAGCGGTGATGTCACTGCTGTATAATATATCTTATATCTGGAGAGCGGTGATGTCACTGCTGTATAATATAACTGATATCTGGAGAGCGATGATGTCACTGCTGTATAATATAACTGATATCTGGAGAGCGGTGATGTCACTGCTGTATAATATAACTTATATCTGGAGAGCGGTGATGTCACTGCTGTATAATATAACTGATATCTGGAGAGCGGTGATGTCACTGCTGTATAATATAACTGATATCTGGAGAGCGGTGATGTCACTGCTGTATAATATAACTAATATCTTGAGAGCGTTGATGTCACTGCTGTATAATATAACTGATATCTGGAGAGCGGTGATGTCACTGCTGTATAATATAACATATCTGGAGAGCGGTGATATCACTGCTGTATAATATAACTAATATCTGGAGAGCGGTGATGTCACTGCTGTATAATATAACTAATATCTGGAGGGCGCTGAGGTCACTGCTGTATAATATAACTTATATCTGTAGAGCGGTGATGTCACTGCTGTATAATATATCTTATATCTGGAGAGCGGTGATGTCACTGCTGTATAATATAACTGATATCTTGAGAGCGGTGATGTCACTGCTGTATAATATAACTGATATCTGGAGAGCGGTGATGTCACTGCTGTATAAAATAACTGATATCTGGAGAGCGGTGATGTCACTGCTGTATAATATATCTGGAGAGCGGTGATGTCACTGCTGTATAATATAACTGATATCTGGGGAGCGGTGATGTCACTGCTGTATAAAATAACTGATATCTGGAGAGCGGTGATGTCACTGCTGTACAATATAACTTATATCTGGAGAGAGGTGATGTCACTGCTGTATAATATAATATATCTGGAGAGCGGTGATATCACTGATGCATAATATAACTAATATCTGGAGAGCGGTGATGTCACTGCTGTATAATATAACTGATATCTGGAGAGCGGTGATGTCACTGCTGTATAATATAATATATCTGGAGAGCGGTGATGTCACTGCTGTATAATATAACTGATATCTGGAGAGCGGTGATGTCACTGCTGTATAATATATCTTATATCTGGAGAGCGGTGATGTCACTGCTGTATAATATAACTGATATCTGGAGAGCGGTGATGTCACTGCTGTATAATATAACTGATATCTGGAGAGCGGTGATGTCACTGCTGTATAATACAACTGATATCTGGAGGGCGGTGATGTCACTGCTGTATAATATAACTGATATCTGGAGAGAGGTGATGTCACTGCTGTATAATATAATATATCTGGAGAGCGGTGATGTCACTGCTGTATAATATAACTGATATCTGGAGAGCGGTGATGTCACTGCTGTATAATATAACTGATATCTTGAGAGCGTTGATGTCACTGCTGTATAATATAACTGATATCTGGAGAGCGGTGATGTCACTGCTGTATAATATAACTGATATCTTGAGAGCGTTGATGTCACTGCTGTATAATATAACTGATATCTGGAGAGAGGTGATGTCACTGCTGTATAATATAACATATCTGGAGAGCGGTGATATCACTGATGCATAATATAACTAATATCTGGAGGGCGCTGAGGTCACTGCTGTATAATATAACTTATATCTGTAGAGCGGTGATGTCACTGCTGTATAATATATCTTATATCTGGAGAGCGGTGATGTCACTGCTGTATAATATAACTGATATCTTGAGAGCGGTGATGTCACTGCTGTATAATATAACTGATATCTGGAGAGCGGTGATGTCACTGCTGTATAAAATAACTGATATCTGGAGAGCGGTGATGTCACTGCTGTACAATATAACTTATATCTGGAGAGCGGTGATGTCGCTGCTGTATAATATATCTTATATCTGGAGAGCGGTGATGTCACTGCTGTATAATATAATATATCTGGAGAGCGGTGATGTCACTGCTGTATAATATATCTTATATATGGAGAGCGGTGATATCACTGATGCATAATATAACTAATATCTGGAGAGCGGTGATGTCGCTGCTGTATAATATAACTGATATCTGGAGAGCGGTGATGTCACTGCTGTATAATATAATATATCTGGAGAGCGGTGATGTCACTGCTGTATAATATAACTGATATCTGGAGAGCGGTGATGTCACTGCTGTATAATACAACTGATATCTGGAGGGCGGTGATGTCACTGCTGTATAATATAACTGATATCTGGAGAGAGGTGATGTCACTGCTGTATAATATAATATATCTGGAGAGCGGTGATGTCACTGCTGTATAATATATCTTATATATGGAGAGCGGTGATGTCACTGCTGTATAATATAACTAATATCTGGAGGGCGGTGAGGTCACTGCTGTATAATATAACTGATATCTGGAGAGCGGTGATGTCACTGCTGTATAATATAACTGATATCTGGAGAGAGGTGATGTCACTGCTGTATAATATAACTGATATCTGGGGAGAGGTGATGTCACTGCTGTATAATATAACTGATATCTGGAGAGCGGTGATGTCACTGCTGTATAATATAACTGATATCTGGAGAGCGGTGATGTCACTGCTGTATAATATAACTGATATCTGGAGAGAGGTGATGTCACTGCTGTATAATATAACTGATATCTGGAGAACGGTGATGTCACTGCTGTATAATATATCTGATATCTGGAGAGCGGTGATGTCACTGCTGTATAATATAATATATCTGGAGAGCGGTGATGTCACTGCTGTATAATATAACTGATATCTGGAGAGCGGTGATGTCACTGCTATATAATATAACTGATATCTGGAGAGCGGTGATGTCACTGCTGTATAATATATCTTATATCTGGAGAGCGGTGATGTCACTGCTGTATAATATAACTAATATCTGGAGAGAGGTGATGTCACTGCTGTATAATATAACTGATATCTGGAGAGCGGTGATGTCACTGCTGTATAATATAACTGATATCTGGAGAGCGGTGATGTCACTGCTGTATAATATAACTGATATCTGGAGAGAGGTGATGTCGCTGCTGTATAATATAACTGATATCTGGAGAGCGGTGATGTCACTGCTGTATAATATAACTGATATCTTGAGAGCGTTGATGTCACTGCTGTATAATATAACTGATATCTGGAGAGCGGTGATGTCACTGCTGTATAATATAACATATCTGGAGAGCGGTGATATCACTGATGCATAATATAACTAATATCTGGAGGGCGCTGAGGTCACTGCTGTATAATATAACTTATATCTGTAGAGCGGTGATGTCACTGCTGTATAATATATCTTATATCTGGAGAGCGGTGATGTCACTGCTGTATAATATAACTGATATCTTGAGAGCGGTGATGTCACTGCTGTATAATATAACTGATATCTGGAGAGCGGTGATGTCACTGCTGTATAAAATAACTGATATCTGGAGAGCGGTGATGTCACTGCTGTATAATATATCTGGAGAGCGGTGATGTCACTGCTGTATAATATAACTGATATCTGGGGAGCGGTGATGTCACTGCTGTATAAAATAACTGATATCTGGAGAGCGGTGATGTCACTGCTGTACAATATAACTTATATCTGGAGAGAGGTGATGTCACTGCTGTATAATATAATATATCTGGAGAGCGGTGATATCACTGATGCATAATATAACTAATATCTGGAGAGCGGTGATGTCACTGCTGTATAATGTAACTGATATCTGGAGAGCGGTGATGTCACTGCTGTATAATATAACTGATATCTGGAGAGCGGTGATGTCACTGCTGTATAATATAATATATCTGGAGAGCGGTGATGTCACTGCTGTATAATATAACTGATATCTGGAGAGCGGTGATGTCACTGCTGTATAATATATCTTATATCTGGAGAGCGGTGATGTCACTGCTGTATAATATAACTGATATCTGGAGAGCGGTGATGTCACTGCTGTATAATATAACTGATATCTGGAGAGCGGTGATGTCACTGCTGTATAATACAACTGATATCTGGAGGGCGGTGATGTCACTGCTGTATAATATAACTGATATCTGGAGAGAGGTGATGTCACTGCTGTATAATATAATATATCTGGAGAGCGGTGATGTCACTGCTGTATAATATAACTGATATCTGGAGAGCGGTGATGTCACTGCTGTATAATATAACTGATATCTTGAGAGCGTTGATGTCACTGCTGTATAATATAACTGATATCTGGAGAGCGGTGATGTCACTGCTGTATAATATAACTGATATCTTGAGAGCGTTGATGTCACTGCTGTATAATATAACTGATATCTGGAGAGCGGTGATGTCACTGCTGTATAATATAAGTGATATCTGGAGAGCGGTGAGGTCACTGCTGTATAATATAACTTATATCTGTAGAGCGGTGATGTCACTGCTGTATAATATATCTTATATCTGGAGAGCGGTGATGTCACTGCTGTATAATATAACTGATATCTTGAGAGCGGTGATGTCACTGCTGTATAATATAACTGATATCTGGAGAGCGGTGATGTCACTGCTGTATAAAATAACTGATATCTGGAGAGCGGTGATGTCACTGCTGTATAATATATCTGGAGAGCGGTGATGTCACTGCTGTATAATATAACTGATATCTGGGGAGCGGTGATGTCACTGCTGTATAAAATAACTGATATCTGGAGAGCGGTGATGTCACTGCTGTACAATATAACTTATATCTGGAGAGCGGTGATGTCGCTGCTGTATAATATAACATATCTGGAGAGCGGTGATATCACTGATGCATAATATAACTAATATCTGGAGAGCGGTGATGTCGCTGCTGTATAATATAACTGATATCTGGAGAGCGGTGATGTCACTGCTGTATAATATAATATATCTGGAGAGCGGTGATGTCACTGCTGTATAATATAACTGATATCTGGAGAGCGGTGATGTCACTGCTGTATAATATATCTAATATCTGGAGAGCGGTGATGTCACTGCTGTATAATATAACTGATATCTGGAGAGCGGTGATGTCACTGCTGTATAATATAACTGATATCTGGAGAGCGGTGATGTCACTGCTGTATAATACAACTGATATCTGGAGAGCGATGATGTCACTGCTGTATAATATAACTGATATCTGGAGGGCGGTGATGTCACTGCTGTATAATATAACTGATATCTGGAGAGAGGTGATGTCACTGCTGTATAATATAATATATCTGGAGAGCGGTGATGTCACTGCTGTATAATATATCTTATATATGGAGAGCGGTGATGTCACTGCTGTATAATATAACTAATATCTGGAGGGCGGTGAGGTCACTGCTGTATAATATAACTGATATCTGGAGGGCGGTGATGTCACTGCTGTATAATATAACTGATATCTGGAGAGAGGTGATGTCACTGCTGTATAATATAACTGATATCTGGGGAGAGGTGATGTCACTGCTGTATAATATAACTGATATCTGGAGAGCGGTGATGTCACTGCTCTATAATATAACTGATATCTGGAGAGAGGTGATGTCACTGCTGTATAATATAACTGATATCTGGAGAGCGGTGATGTCACTGCTGTATAATATATCTGATATCTGGAGAGCGGTGATGTCACTGCTGTATAATATAATATATCTGGAGAGCGGTGATGTCACTGCTGTATAATATAACTGATATCTGGAGAGCGGTGATGTCACTGCTGTATAATATAACTGATATCTGGAGAGCGGTGATGTCACTGCTGTATAATATATCTTATATCTGGAGAGCGGTGATGTCACTGCTGTATAATATAACTGATATCTGGAGAGAGGTGATGTCACTGCTGTATAATATAACTGATATCTGGAGAGCGGTGATGTCACTGCTGTATAATATAACTGATATCTGGAGAGCGGTGATGTCACTGCTGTATAATATAACTGATATCTGGAGAGAGGTGATGTCGCTGCTGTATAATATAACTGATATCTGGGGAGCGGTGATGTCACTTCTTTATAATATAACTGATATCTGGAGAGCGGTGATGTCACTGCTGTATAATATAACTGATATCTGGAGAGAGGTGATGTCGCTGCTGTATAATATAACTGATATCTGGGGAGCGGTGATGTCACTTCTGTATAATATAACTGATATCTGGAGAGTGGTGATGTCACTGCTGTATAATATAACTGATATCTGGAGAGAGGTGATGTCACTTCTGTATAATATAACTGATATCTGGAGAGAGGTGATGTCGCTGCTGTATAATATAACTGATATCTGGGGAGCGGTGATGTCACTTCTGTATAATATAACTGATATCTGGGGAGCGGTGATGTCACTTCTGTATAATATAACTGATATCTGGAGAGAGGTGATGTCGCTGCTGTATAATATAACTGATATCTGGGGAGCGGTGATGTCACTTCTGTATAATATAACTGATATCTGGAGAGTGGTGATGTCACTGCTGTATAATATAACTGATATCTGGAGAGAGGTGATGTCGCTGCTGTATAATATAACTGATATCTGGAGAGCGGTGATGTCACTGCTGTATAATATAACGGATATCTGGAGAGTGGTGATGTCACTGCTGTATAATATAACTGATATCTGGAGAGCGGTGATGTCACTGCTGTATAATATAACTGATATCTGGAGAGAGGTGATGTCACTGCTGTATAATATAATATATCTGGAGGGCGCTGAGGTCACTGCTGTATAATATAACTGATATCTGGAGAGCGGTGATGTCACTGCTGTATAATATAACTGATATATGGAGAGCGGTGATGTCACTGCTGTATAATATAACTGATATCTGGAGAGCGGTGATGTCACTGCTGTATAATATAACTGATATCTGGAGAGTGGTGATGTCACTGCTGTATAATATAACTGATATCTGGAGAGCGGTGATGTCACTGCTGTATAATATAACTGATATCTGGAGAGTGGTGATGTCACTGCTGTATAATATAACTTATATCTGGAGAGCGGTGATGTCACTGATGTATAATATAACTAATATCTGGAGGGGTCGGTGATGTCACTACTGTATAATATAACTGATATCTGGGGAGCGGTGATGTCACTGCTGTATAATATAACTGATATCTGGAGAGCGGTGATGTCACTACTGTATAATATAACTGATATCTGGAGAGCGGTGATGTCACTGTTGTATAATATAACTGATATCTGGAGGGCGCTGAGGTCACTGCTGTATAATATAACTGATATCTGGAGAGCGGTGATGTCACTGCTGTATAATATAACTGATATCTGGAGAGCAGTGATGTCACTGCTGTATAATATAACTGATATCTGGAGAGCTGTGATGTCACTGCTGTATAATATATCTGGAGAGCGGTGATGTCACTGCTGTATAATATAACTGATATCTGGAGAGCGGTGATGTCACTGCTGTATAATATAACTGATATCTGAGAGCGGTGATGTCACTGCTGTATAATATAACTGATATCTGGAGAGCGGTGATGTCACTGCTGTATAATATAACTGATATCTGGAGAGCGGTGATGTCACTGCTGTATAATATAATATATCTGGAGAGTGGTGATGTCACTGCTGTATAATATAACTGATATCTGGAGAGCGGTGATGTCACTGCTGTATAATATAACTGATATCTGAGAGCGGTGATGTCACTGCTGTATAATATAACTGATATCTGGAGAGCGGTGATGTCACTGCTGTATAATATAACTGATATCTGGAGAGCGGTGATGTCACTGCTGTATAATATAATATATCTGGAGAGCGGTGATGTCACGGCTGTAGAATATAACTTATATCTGGAGAGCGGTGATGTCAGTGCTGTATAATATAACTGATATCTGGAGAGCAGTGATGTCACTGCTGTATAATATAACTGATATCTGAGAGCGGTGATGTCACTGCTGTATAATATAACTGATATCTGGAGAGCGGTTATGTCACTGCTGTATAATATAACTGATATCTGGAGAGCGGTGATGTCACTGCTGTATAATATAATATATCTGGAGAGTGGTGATGTCACTGCTGTATAATATAACTGATATCTGGAGAGCGGTGATGTCACGGCTGTAGAATATAACTTATATCTGGAGAGCGGTGATGTCACTGCTGTATAATATAACTGATATCTGGAGAGCGGTGATGTCACTGCTGTATAATATAACTGATATCTGGGGAGCGGTGATGTCACTGCTGTATAATATAACTGATATCTGGAGAGCGGTGATGTCACTGCTGTATAATATAATACATCTGGAGAGCGGTGATGTCACGGCTGTATAATATAACTGATATCTGGGGAGCGGTGATGTCACTGCTGTATAATATAACTGATATCTGGGGAGCGGTGATGTCACTGCTGTATAATATAACTGATATCTGGAGAGCGGTGATGTCACTGCTGTATAATATAATATATCTGGAGAGCGGTGATGTCACGGCTGTAGAATATAACTTATATCTGGAGAGCGGTGATGTCACTGCTGTATAATATAACTGATATCTGGAGAGCGGTGATGTCACTGCTGTATAATATAACTGATATCTGGAGAGCGGTGATGTCACTGCTGTATAATATATCTTATATCTGGAGAGCTGTGATGTCACTGCTGTATAATATAACTGATATCTGGAGAGCGGTGATGTCACTGCTGTATAATATAATATATCTGGAGAGCGGTGATGTCACTGCTGTATAATATAATATATCTGGAGAGCGGTGATGTCACTGCTGTATAATATAACAGGATAACGCCCCCCGCCACACTACAGGATAATGCCCCCGCCCCGCCACACTGCAAGATAATGCCCCCTCCACACTGCAGGATAATGCCCCCGCCACACTGCAGGATAATGCCCCCGCCACACTGCAGGACAATGCCCCCGCCACACTGCAGGATAATGCCCCCGCCACACTGCAGGATAATGCCCCCGCCACACTGCAGGATATTGCCCCCGCCACACTGCAGGATAATGCCCCCACCACACTGCAGGATAACACTCCCGCCACGCTGCAGGATAGCGCCCCCGCCACGCTGCAGGATAACGCCCCCGCCACGCTGCAGGATAATGCCCCCTGTCAGCAGGATAACGCCCCCCCCCCACACTGCAGGATAACGCCCCCGCCACGCTGCAGGATAACGCCCCCGCCACACTGCAGGATAACACCCCCGCCACACTGCAGGATAACGCCCCCGCCACACTGCAGGATAATGCCCCCGCCACACTGCAGGATAATGCCCCCGCCGCACTGCAGGATAACGCCCCCGCCACACTGCAGGATAACGCCCCCGCCACACTGCAGAATAAAGCCCCCGCCACACTGCAGGATAACACCCCCGCCACACTGCAGGATAACACCCCCACCACACTGCAGGATAACGCCCCCGCCACACTGCAGGATAACGCCCCCGCCACACTGCAGGATAACGCCCCCGCCACACTGCAGGATAACGCCCCCGCCACACTGCAGGATAATGCCCCCGCCACACTGCAGGATATTGCCCCCGCCAGTGGTGTCCGCTGGTCACGTGCAGCCCAGGACCATATTAATCCACCACTGGACGGGGGGTAAGTGCTACGACTGATCGGTCTATATCTCTATGTCCCGGTGGAGCCCGTATCTCGTGATATATGATATACACCACGTTAGTGGAGCATTGATGACATGTTCCGGGGATATTCAGGCAGTGAAGAGTTAAGTTCACATCTGTCAATCAATAAAGGACCCCCTGTGGTCGGGACTGATCTGGTGAAGTAAACGGCAGATTAGAGGGTCCTGCGCTGCAGATGCCGACCGTGTGTTCACCCCCTAATCACATCCAGAAGAGCGGCGACGTCTGTATGTCCATCATGGCGGCGAGTGATGCGACTGTCCCGGAGCGTAATAACCCCATGTGTTATAATCGTCATGTACAGCGCGTTATATCCGCTCTACACTTCTCCGTATAGAAATATAATCCATATTAAATGTAAGTCCTCAGTCGTCTTGTGTCAGTTCAGCGGCTTCTTCATTATCTGCTTCTGGGAAAGCTGGGTGACAACCAGTACGGCCGCCTGTGTATGTTAAATCTGTCTAGTTATACAGCAATAGCGGGGGATATAGGGTTAAGAAGGATTTGCCAATCAGGAGTCTAGAAGAGCTGGGACAACCCCTGAGGGAGCTGCAATGGCGGCCACATTAGTTGTCACCCAGCTGTCCGGAAATCGATACCACGTTACAACGGGGACACGAGAATTTCTGGATCTCAGGGATCGTCACAGGAAGGCGATCAGTTATCACAACAATCGCCAGCGATACAGCGGAGAAGCCGAGCCCCAGACTAAATATAGGAGAGTATTATGTCAGGCGGGGGCTGCGTACAGCCCGCTTACTGCCCCCTAGCTCCACGATTAAAGGGCCAGCGCAGTTCCATGTAAATACAGCGGCATCAATTAAACATTCTGCAACTTTCTAATAGAATTTGTACTTTGTATTCTTCACCATATTTAATATCTCTGCTGCTGACAGTGAATGGAATTTTTATTAAAAAAAACAAACAATTAAACCTAGTTCTAAATCACAGCTGAGGGTTTGTTACAACGTATCAGTGTAGACAATCCTCTTTGAGGTAAACACAGCAGCACAAATTTCTCCCATGTACTGGCATTTATGCTGAGAGCTTATTACCTACACTGATACATAGATACTGTGTGAGCAAAACTTTATGTACTCATTCACTGAAAGCAAGCAGAGATCTCAAGAATGGGGAGGGATTAAAACACAAAGTGTATTTGTGAGTTGCAGAACTTTTCATGACACAGTAGTTACTTTTTCTTTACATGGGACTGCACGAGTCTGAGCTTGTTACTTCAGTGGCCCCTGTAGCCTCCACATCAGATCCTGTAGGGGCCCGATCTATTCCCGGATGTGATTTGTTCCTGTAACAGACTCCGTGGGGAAATCGCTTCATATAATTCTTACCATCAGTCCAGTAACATGAATCCTGAGATCAGCGGCGATCACAGTGACAGCTGCAGGCGGACAGTACAGACATCGCCCGCGCCGCGCTCCCCGCGCACCCCCAAACATTCACCCAGAGCGTTCCCGTATGGGACAGCGCAGCACACGACAAATACAAGCTCCCCCGAGAGTCTACAACCTCTGCACCTGGCGGGACCCCGGGCCCCATCATGTGTCAACACAGGGGCCCGGGACATCTGTAGACCCGCAGCTGAGGATCGGTGACATCACTACGCAGGCGCGGTGACACGATGGTGGACGGCAGTCATGTAATACATCTGGGGCCCTACTACAGATCTTACATTGGGGCCCAGGAGCTTCCCGTTCCCGCTATGGCAGCGCCCGAACCTCCGCAGGGACCTGATCATGTGTTCGTTATTTCTATTCCGCAGGACAACTCCCCTCCCCCAAGGATTTTTCGCTGCAGAAAAACCCGAGAACCAGACAAAATATCATCGACTGCGACATTTTTATTCTGAGAATCCATTTCCTTTATTTATCACGGAGGCCAAATATTTATCCAAAAAATAACAAAAAGCTGCAAGAAAAAAGTGGTGGATGATGGGAGTGACTGTTCTGGTGTCCGCTGCTCCTCCCCTGCACATCTGCAAATATTCCCCGGGGGGCGCAGACCCCGTGACAGACGCTCAGCGCCTCTGATCCTAACAAAGAGCTTCACATTCCAGACAAAGCTCCAGAGATACAAACACGGCGCCCGGCCGAGAAACGGAGGCCCCAAAACCAACACCGGGGGCTGCTGGGTAACAAGTGACGCTTATCAGTATTACAGGGGCCACCAGAGGACTAACAGTAACATTACCAACCCGTATAGGAAGCACCAGAGGTCCAACATGGCTAATACCATAGATCCACACACCTTATATACAGTAACAGCTATTCATCTATTACTACTGACAACCAGCCTGTATATCATGTGTGAGAGGTTGTCACAGCCCCGCCCCCTGTACTGACATCACTGATATATAATATAATTACACTGTGATCAGACATGAGATCCACACATCTTATATACAGTAACAGCTATTCATCTATTACTACTGACAACCAGCCTGTATATCATGTGTGAGAGGTTGTCACAGCCCCGCCCCCTGTTACTGACATCACTGATATATAATATAATTACACTGTGATCAGACATGAGATCCACACATCTTATATACAGTAACAGCTATTCATCTATTACTACTGACAACCAGCCTGTATATCATGTGTGAGAGGTTGTCACAGCCCCGCCCCCTGTTACTGACATCACTGATATATAATATAATTACACTGTGATCAGACATGAGATCCACACACCTTATATACAGTCACAGCTATTCATCTATTACTACTGACAACCAGCCTGTATATCATGTGTGAGAGGTTGTCACAGCCCCGCCCCCTGTTACTGACATCACTGATATATAATATAATTACATTGTGATCAGACAAGAGATCCACACATATTATATACAGTAACAGCTATTCATCTATTACTACTGACAACCAGCCTGTATATCATGTGTGAGAGGTTGTCACAGCCCCACCCCCTGTTACTGACATCACTGATATATAATATAATTACATGTAATCAGACATGAGATCCACACATCTTATATACAGTAACAGCTATTCATCTATTACTACTGACAACCAGCCTGTATATCATGTGTGAGAGGTTGTCACAGCCCCGCCCTGTTACTGACATCACTGATATATAATATAATTACACTGTGATCAGACATGAGATCCACACATCTTATATACAGTGACAGCTATTCATCTATTACTACTGACAACCAGCCTGTATATCATGTGTGAGAGGTTGTCACAGCCCCGCCCCCTGTTACTGACATCACTGATATATAATATAATTACATTGTGATCAGACATGAGATCCACACATCTTATATACAGTCACAGCTATTCATCTATTACTACTGACAACCAGCCTGTATATCATGTGTGAGAGGTTGTCACAGCCCCGCCCCCTGTTACTGACATCACTGATATATAATATAATTACATGTGATCAGACATGAGATCCACACATCTTATATACAGTAACAGCTACTCATCTATTACTACTGACAACCAGCCTGTATATCATGTGTGAGAGGTTGTCACAGCCCCGCCCCCTGTTACTGACATCACTGATATATAATATAATTACACTGTGATCAGACATGAGATCCACACATCTTATATACAGTAACAGCTATTCATCTATTACTACTGACAACCAGCCTGTATATCATGTGTGAGAGGTTGTCACAGCTCCGCCCCCTGTTACTGACATCACTGATATATAATATAATTACATTGTGATCAGACATGAGATCCACACACCTTATATACAGTAACAGCTATTCATCTATTACTACTGACAACCAGCCTGTATATCATGTGTGAGAGGTTGTCACAGCCCCGCCCCCTGTACTGACATCACTGATATATAATATAATTACATTGTGATCAGACATGAGATCCACACACCTTATATACAGTAACAGCTATTCATCTATTACTACTGACAACCAGCCTGTATATCATGTGTGAGAGGTTGTCACAGCTCCGCCCCCTGTTACTGACATCACTGATATATAATATAATTACACTGTGATCAGACATGAGATCCACACATCTTATATACAGTAACAGCTATTCATCTATTACTACTGACAACCAGCCTGTATATCATGTGTGAGAGGTTGTCACAGCCCCGCCCCCTGTTACTGACATCACTGATATATAATATAATTACATGTAATCAGACATGAGATCCACACATCTTATATACAGTAACAGCTATTCATCTATTACTACTGACAACCAGCCTGTATATCATGTGTGAGAGGTTGTCACAGCCCCGCCCCCTGTTACTGACATCACTGATATATAATATAATTACATTGTGATCAGACATGAGATCCACACATCTTATATACAGTAACAGCTATTCATCTATTACTACTGACAACCAGCCTGTATATCATGTGTGAGAGGTTGTCACAGCCCCGCCCCCTGTTACTGACATCACTGATATATAATATAATTACACTGTGATCAGACATGAGATCCACACATCTTATATACAGTAACAGCTATTCATCTATTACTACTGACAACCAGCCTGTATATCATGTGTGAGAGGTTGTCACAGCTCCGCCCCCTGTTACTGACATCACTGATATATAATATAATTACACTGTGATCAGACATGAGATCCACACATCTTATATACAGTAACAGCTATTCATCTATTACTACTGACAACCAGCCTGTATATCATGTGTGAGAGGTTGTCACAGCCCCGCCCCCTGTTACTGACATCACTGATATATAATATAATTACACTGTGATCAGACATGAGATCCACACATCTTATATACAGTAACAGCTATTCATCTATTACTACTGACAACCAGCCTGTATATCATGTGTGAGAGGTTGTCACAGCCCCGCCCCCTGTTACTGACATCACTGATATATAATATAATTACATGTGATCAGACATGAGATCCACACATCTTATATACAGTAACAGCTATTCATCTATTACTACTGACAACCAGCCTGTATATCATGTGTGAGAGGTTGTCACAGCCCCGCCCCCTGTTACTGACATCACTGATATATAATATAATTACACTGTGATCAGACATGAGATCCACACACCTTATATACAGTGACAGCTATTCATCTATTACTACTGACAACCAGCCTGTATATCATGTGTGAGAGGTTGTCACAGCCCCGCCCCCTGTTACTGACATCACTGATATATAATATAATTACATGTAATCAGACATGAGATCCACACATCTTATATACAGTAACAGCTATTCATCTATTACTACTGACAACCAGCCTGTATATCATGTGTGAGAGGTTGTCACAGCCCCGCCTCCTGTTACTGACATCAGTGATATATAATATAATTACATTGTGATCAGACATGAGATCCACACATCTTATATACAGTAACAGCTATTCATCTATTACTACTGACAACCAGCCTGTATATCATGTGTGAGAGGTTGTCACAGCCCCGCCCCCTGTTACTGACATCACTGATATATAATATAATTACATTGTGATCAGACATGAGATCCACACATCTTATATACAGTAACAGCTATTCATCTATTACTACTGACACCAGCCTGTATATCATGTGTGAGAGGTTGTCACAGCTCCGCCCCCTGTTACTGACATCACTGATATATAATATAATTACACTGTGATCAGACATGAGATCCACACATCTTATATACAGTAACAACTATTCATCTATTACTAATGACAACCAGCCTGTGTATCATGTGTGAGAGGTTGTCACAGCCCCGCCCCCTGTTACTGACATCACTGATATATAATATAATTACATTGTGATCAGACATGAGATCCACACATCTTATATACAGTAACAGCTATTCATCTATTACTACTGACAACCAGCCTGTGTATCATGTGTGAGAGGTTGTCACAGCCCCGCCCCCTGTTACTGACATCACTGATATATAATATAATTACATGTGATCAGACATGAGATCCACACATCTTATATACAGTAACAGCTATTCATCTATTACTACTGACAACTAGCCTGTATATCATGTGTGAGAGGTTGTCACAGCCCCGCCCCCTGTTACTGACATCACTGATATATAATTACATTGTGGTCAGACATGAGATCCACACGTCTTATATACAGTCACAGCTATTCATCTATTACTACTGACAACCAGCCTGTATATCATGTGTGAGAGGTTGTCACAGCTCCGCCCCCTGTTACTGACATCACTGATATATAATATAATTACACTGTGATCAGACATGAGATCCACACATCTTATATACAGTCACAGCTATTCATCTATTACTACTGACAACCAGCCTGTATATCATGTGTGAGAGGTTGTCACAGCCCCGCCCCCTGTTACTGACATCACTGATATATAATATAATTACACTGTGATCAGACATGAGATCCACACATCTTATATACAGTAACAGCTATTCCTCTATTACTACTGACAACCAGCCTGTATATCATGTGTGAGAGGTTGTCACAGCCCCGCCCCCTGTTACTGACATCACTGATATATAATATAATTACACTGTGATCAGACATGAGATCCACACATCTTATATACAGTAACAGCTATTCCTCTATTACTACTGACAACCAGCCTGTATATCATGTGTGAGAGGTTGTCACAGCCCCGCCTCCTGTTACTGACATCACTGATATATAATATAATTACACTGTGATCAGACATGAGATCCACACATCTTATATACAGTAACAGCTATTCATCTATTACTACTGACAACCAGCCTGTATATCATGTGTGAGAGGTTGTCACAGCCCCGCCCCCTGTTACTGACATCACTGATATATAATATAATTACACTGTGATCAGACATGAGATCCACACATCTTATATACAGTAACAGCTATTCATCTATAACTACTGACAACCTGCCTGTATATCATGTATGAGAGGTTGTCACAGCTCCGCCCCCTGTTACTGACATCACTGATATATAATATAATTACACTGTGATCAGACATGAGATCCACACATCTTATATACAGTAACAGCTATTCATCTATAACTACTGACAACCAGCCTGTATATCATGTGTGAGAGGTTGTCACAGCCCCGCCCCCTGTTACTGACATCACTGATATATAATTACATTGTGGTCAGACATGAGATCCACACGTCTTATATACAGTCACAGCTATTCATCTATTACTACTGACAACCAGCCTGTATATCATGTGTGAGAGGTTGTCACAGCTCCGCCCCCTGTTACTGACATCACTGATATATAATATAATTACATGTGATCAGACATGAGATCCACACATCTTATATACAGTAACAGCTATTCATCTATTACTACTGACAACCAGCCTGTATATCATGTGTGAGAGGTTGTCACAGCCCCGCCCCCTGTTACTGACATCACTGATATATAATATAATTACACTGTGATCAGACATGAGATCCACACATCTTATATACAGTCACAGCTATTCATCTATTACTACTGACAACCAGCCTGCATATCATGTGTGAGAGGTTGTCACAGCTCCGCCCCCTGTTACTGACATCACTGATATATAATATAATTACATGTGATCAGACATGAGATCCACACATCTTATATACAGTCACAGCTATTCATCTATTACTACTGACAACCAGCCTGTATATCATGTGTGAGAGGTTGTCACAGCCCCGCCCCCTGTTACTGACAACCACCTTCTCTCTATCCAGCCTCTATATAAGGATCTAGTCTTAAGAAACTAATGGCCTATTCTCAGAAAAGGCCATTAACACCTAAACAGTGGAGGTCTGACTCTAGGCACTAGGGCCGATCCGCTGTTTTGATGGGGTTTTACCTGCGCATACTGTTCATCATCAACACACCTGTAGAGGCGGTTTACAGTATTACAGCGTTCACAGCCTTCTCCCATTCACAGTACGAACAGTGTGTAATAAAAGGAAAGCAGCGCCGCGGCACCTTCAAAACAGCTGATCGGCGCGGTCGTCGGACACTCATCGATCAGATGTTAATGGCCTATCCTGAGGATAGGTAATCTAATTCTTATGAATGGAAACCCCTATAGGCTATGTTCACACGCATTGAGCAAAAACGTCTGAAAATACGGCGCTGGTTCAAGGGAAAACAGCTCCTGAATTTCAGACGTTTTTTAAGCCACATGCGATTTTCGCTGCGCTTTTTACGGCCGTGTTTGGAGCTGTCTTGAATAGAGTCTATGAAAAACGGCTCCAAAAACGTCCCAAGAAGTGACCTGCACTTCTTTTTCGCAGCCGTATTTTTACGTTTTCAAAACGGCCGGGCGAGAAAACGGCCCGTCGGAACAGAATGCTGTTTTTCCCACTGCAATAAATTGGCAGATGTTTGGAGGCGTCTGAAAATAGGCGGTGTGAACATACCCTTAAAGTGTGTGTATGATGTAGAGGTGGGTACTTCTCAGTGTGTGTATGATGTAGAGGTGGTTACTTCTCAGTGTGTGTATGATGTAGAGGTGGTTACTTCTCAGTGTGTGTATGATGTAGAGGTGGGTTCTTCTCATAGTGGGTATGATGTAGAGGTGGGTTCTTCTCATTGTGTGTATGATGTAGAGGTGGTTACTTCTCATTGTGTGTATGATGTAGAGGTCAGTTCTTCTCAGTGTGTGTATGATGTAGAGGTCAGTTCTTCTCAGTGTGTGTATGATGTAGAGGTAGGTACTTCTCAGTGTTTGTATGATGTAGAGGTGGTTACTTCTCAGTGTGTGTATGATGTAGAGGTGGGTTCTTCTCATTGTGTGTATGATGTAGAGGTGGTTACTTCTCATTGTGTGTATGATGTAGAGGTGGTTACTTCTCAGTGTGTGTATGATGTAGAGGTGGGTACTTCTCAGTGTGTGTATGATGTAGAGGTGGGTACTTCTCAGTGTGTGTATGATGTAGAGGTGGGTACTTCTCAGTGTGTGTATGATGTAGAGGTGGTTACTTCTCAGTGTGTGTATGATGTAGAGGTGGGTACTTCTCAGTGTGTGTATGATGTAGAGGTGGGTACTTCTCAGTGTGTGTATGATGTAGAGGTGGGTACTTCTCAGTGTGTGTATGATGTAGAGGTGGGTATCTTCAAGTGTGTGTATGATGTAGAGGTGGGTTCTTCTCAGTGTGTGTATGATGTAGAGGTGGGTACTTCTCAGTGTGTGTATGATGTAGAGGTGGGTACTTCTCAGTGTGTGTATGATGTAGGGCTGGGTTCTTCTCAGTGTGTGTATGATGTAGAGGTGCGTACTTCTCAGTGTGTGTATGATGTAGAGGTGGGTACTTCTCAGTGTGTGTATGATGTAGTGGTCGGTTCTTCTCAGTGTGTGTATGATGTAGAGGTGGGTACTTCTCAGTGTGTGTATGATGTAGATCTCGGGTTCTTCTCAGTGTGTGTATGATGTAGAGCTCGGTTCCCCTCAGTGTGTGTATGATGTAGAGGAGGGGACTTCTCAGTGTGTGTATGATGTAGAGGTCGGTTCTTCTCAGTGTGTGTATGATGTAGAGGTGGTTACTTCTCAGTGTGTGTATGATGTAGAGGTGGGTACTTCTCAGTGTGTGTATGATGTAGAGGTGGGTACTTCTCAGTGTGTGTATGATGTAGAGGTGGGTACTTCTCAGTGTGTGTATGATGTAGAGGTGGGTACTTCTCAGTGTGTGTATGATGTAGAGGTGGGTACTTCTCAGTGTGTGTATGATGTAGAGGTCAGTTCTTCTCAGTGTGTGTATGATGTAGAGGTGGTTACTTCTCAGTGTGTGTATGATGTAGAGGTCGGTTCTTCTCAGTGTGTGTATGATGTAGTGGTGGGTTTTTCTCAGTGTGTGTATGATGTAGAGGTGGGTACTTCTCAGTGTGTGTATGATGTAGAGGTGGGTACTTCTCAGTGTGTGTATGATGTAGAGGTGGGTTCTTCTCAGTGTGTGCATGATGTAGAGCTCGGTTCCCCTCAGTGTGTGTATGATGTAGAGGTGGGTACTTCTCAGTGTGTGTATGATGTAGAGGTAGGTACTTCTCAGTGTGCGTATGATGTAGAGGTGGGTACTTTTCAGTGTGTGTATGATGTAGAGGTGGGTACTTCTCAGTGTGTGTATGATGTAGAGCTCGGTTCCCCTCAGTGTGTGTATGATGTAGAGGTGGGTTCTTCTCAGTGTGTGTATGATGTAGAGGTGGGTTCTTCTCAGTGTGTGTATGATGTAGAGGTGGGTACTTCTCAGTGTGTGTATGATGTAGAGGTGGGTATCTCTCAGTATGTGTATGATGTAGAGGTGGGTACTTCTCAGTGTGTCTATAATGTAGAGGTGGGTATCTCTCAGTGTGTGTATGATGTAGAGGTGGGTTCTTCTCAGTGTGTGTATGATGTAGAGTTGGGTATCTCTCAGTATGTGTATGATGTAGAGGTGGGTACTTCTCAGTGTGTCTATAATGTAGAGGTGGGTATCTCTCAGTGTGTGTATGATGTAGAGGTGGGTACTTCTCAGTGTGTGTATGATGTAGAGGTGGGTATCTCTCAGTGTGTGTGATGTAGAGGTGGGTACTTCTCAGTGTGTGTATGATGTAGAGGTGGGTATCTCTCAGTGTGTGTATGATGTAGAGGTGGGTTCTTCTCAGTGTGTGTATGATGTAGAGGTGGGTACTTCTCAGTGTGTGTATGATGTAGAGCTCGGTTCCCCTCAGTGTGTGTATGATAAAGAGGTGAGTTCTTCTCAGTGTGTGTATGATGTAGAGGTGGGTATCTCTCAGTGTGTGTATGATGTAGAGGTCGGTTCTTCTCAGTGTGTGTATGATGTAGAGGTGGGTACTTCTCAGTGTGTGTATGATGTAGAGGTGGTTACTTCTCAGTGTGTGTATGATGTAGAGGTGGGTATCTCTCAGTGTGTGTATGATGTAGAGGTGGTTACTTCTCAGTGTGTGTATGATGTAGAGGTGGTTACTTCTCAGTGTGTGTATGATGTAGAGGTGGTTACTTCTCAGTGTGTGTATGATGTAGAGGTGGGTTCTTCTCAGTGTGTGTATGATGTAGAGGTGGGTACTTCTCAGTGTGTGTATGATGTAGAGGTGGGTACTTCTCAGTGTGTGTATGATGTAGAGGTCGGTTCTTCTCAGTGTGTGTATGATGTAGAGGTGGGTACTTCTCAGTGTGTGTATGATGTAGAGGTGGGTACTTCTCAGTGTGTGTATGATGTAGAGGTCGGTTCTTCTCAGTGTGTGTATGATGTAGAGGTGGGTATCTCTCAGTGTGTGTATGATGTAGAGGTGGTTACTTCTCAGTGTGTGTATGATGTAGAGGTGGGTACTTCTCAGTGTGTGTATGATGTAGAGGTGGGTTCTTCTCAGTGTGTGTATGATGTAGAGGTGGGTTCTTCTCAGTGTGTGTATGATGTAGATGTGGTTACTTCTCAGTGTGTGTATGATGTAGAGGTGGTTACTTCTCAGTGTGTGTATGATGTAGAGGTGGTTACTTCTCAGTGTGTGTATGATGTAGAGGTGGGTTCTTCTCAGTGTGTGTATGATGTAGAGGTGGTTATTTCTCAGTGTGTGTATGATGTAGAGGTGGTTACCTCTCAGTGTGTGTATGATGTAGAGGTGGGTTCTTCTCAGTGTGTGTATGATTTAGAGGTCGGTACTTCTCAGTGTGTGTATGATGTAGAGGTGGATATCTGGTGTGTGTATGATGTAGAGGTGGGTACTTCTCAGTGTGTGTATGATGTAGAGGTGGGTACTTCTCAGTGAGTGTATGATGTAGAGGTGGGTACTTCTCAGTGTGTGTATGATGTAGAGGTGGGTACTTCTCAGTGTGTGTATGATGTAGAGGTGGGTACTTCTCAGTGTGTGTATGATGTAGAGGTGGTTACTTCTCAGTGTGTGTATGATGTAGAGGTGGGTACTTCTCAGTGTGTGTATGATGTAGAGGTGGGTACTTCTCAGTGTGTGTATGATCTTTAGGTGGTTACTTCTCAGTGTGTGTATGATGTAGAGGTGGTTACTTCTCAGTGTGTGTATGATGTAGAGGTGGGTACTTCTCAGTGTGTGTATGATGTAGAGGTGGTTACTTCTCAGTGTGTGTATGATGTAGAGGTGGGTACTTCTCAGTGTGTGTATGATGTAGAGGTGGGTACTTCTCAGTGTGTGTATGATGTAGAGGTGGTTACTTCTCAGTGTGTGTATGATGTAGAGGTGGGTTCTTCTCAGTGTGTGTATGATGTAGAGGTGGTTACTTCTCAGTGTGTGTATGATGTAGAGGTGGGTACTTCTCAGTGTGTGTATGATGTAGAGGTGGGTTCTTCTCAGTGTGTGTATGATGTAGAGGTGGGTTCTTCTCAGTGTGTGTATGATGTAGATGTGGTTACTTCTCAGTGTGTGTATGATGTAGAGGTGGTTACTTCTCAGTGTGTGTATGATGTAGAGGTGGTTACTTCTCAGTGTGTGTATGATGTAGAGGTGGGTTCTTCTCAGTGTGTGTATGATGTAGAGGTGGTTATTTCTCAGTGTGTGTATGATGTAGAGGTGGTTACTTCTCAGTGTGTGTATGATGTAGAGGTGGTTACTTCTCAGTGTGTGTATGATGTAGAGGTGGGTTCTTCTCAGTGTGTGTATGATGTAGAGGTCGGTACTTCTCAGTGTGTGTATGATGTAGAGGTGGATATCTGGTGTGTGTATGATGTAGAGGTGGTTACTTCTCAGTGTGTGTATGATGTAGAGGTGGGTACTTCTCAGTGTGTGTATGATGTAGAGGTGGTTACTTCTCAGTGTGTGTATGATGTAGAGGTGGGTTCTTCTCAGTGTGTGTATGATGTAGAGGTGGTTACTTCTCAGTGTGTGTATGATGTAGAGGTGGTTACTTCTCAGTGTGTGTATGATGTAGAGGTGGGTACTTCTCAGTGTGTGTATGATGTAGAGGTGGTTACTTCTCAGTGTGTGTATGATGTAGAGGTGGGTTCTTCTCAGTGTGTGTATGATGTAGAGGTGGTTACTTCTCAGTGTGTGTATGATGTAGAGGTGGGTTCTTCTCAGTGTGTGTATGATGTAGAGGTGGTTACTTCTCAGTGTGTGTATGATGTAGAGGTGGTTACTTCTCAGTGTGTGTATGATGTAGAGGTGGGTACTTCTCAGTGTGTGTATGATGTAGAGGTGGTTACTTCTCAGTGTGTGTATGATGTAGAGGTCGGTTCTTCTCAGTGTGTGTATGATGTAGAGGTGGTTACTTCTCAGTGTGTGTATGATGTAGAGGTGGGTACTTCTCAGTGTGTGTATGATGTAGAGGTGGGTACTTCTCAGTGTGTGTATGATGTAGAGGTGGTTACTTCTCAGTGTGTGTATGATGTAGAGGTGGATATCTGGTGTGTGTATGATGTAGAGGTGGGTACTTCTCAGTGTGTGTATGATGTAGAGGTGGTTACTTCTCAGTGTGTGTATGATGTAGAGGTGGTTACTTCTCAGTGTGTGTATGATGTAGAGGTGGTTACTTCTCAGTGTGTGTATGATGTAGAGGTGGTTACTTCTCAGTGTGTGTATGATGTAGATGTGGTTACTTCTCAGTGTGTGTATGATGTAGAGGTGGTTACTTCTCAGTGTGTGTATGATGTAGAGGTGGATATCTGGTGTGTATGGTGTTGGTGTAGTTAATATATTTTTTTCTTCATCATACCATAAGCAGAGAGAGCAGCGTCACTCAGCTTGTGTAGGACTTATACAGTAACTAGTTACCTGGAAGTGCTCCCCGAGTTCATACACCTCTCCTCTGTACTCACAGCCGATCTTCTCACATCGTGGGCAGCAGTCGGTGGGGTAGTGACTGACGTGCATACATGCGGGTGGCAGAGCTGTGCACTCTGTCCTGGCACAGGCTGGGCCCTCTGGGGTGCATTCACATTGTGTGCAGTGATCTGAGTCCAGAAAATACCACTCACCGACATAGTAGACGCTGCCATTGGCTTCACAGGTGTTGACCTGGGGGTTCACTGATAGGCACATATGAGAAATGAGCAGCAGGCAGAGCAGTGAGGTGGGTACCGACCTGTCCGGCATGATGACACAGTGGAAAATTCTGTCAGACAAGTGCACAAAGATCTGCAGAGTCGTGGAAAGTTTTTCTCTTCTTTTAGAATCACCTAGTCCAGAAGAGCAAATTATGCCCTGGCAGGGCGGTGGTTTCAGCGGTGCGGCGTATGCCCAGGGCGGTGGTCTCAGAGGTGCGGCGTATGCCCAGGGCGGTGGTCTCAGAGGTGCGGCGTATGCCCAGGGCGGTGGTATCAGAGGTGCCGTGTATGCCCCGGCAGAGTGGTGGTATCAGAGGTGCGGCGTATGCCCAGGGCGGTGGTCTCAGAGGTGCTGACGTATGCCCAGGGCGGTGGTCTCAGAGGTGCGGCGTATGCCCAGGGCGGTGGTATCAGAGGTGCGGCGTATGCCCAGGGCGGTGGTATCAGAGGTGCGGCGTATTCCCAGGCAGAGCGGTGGTATCAGAGGTGCGGTGTATGCCCAGGGCGGTGGTATCAGAGGTGCGGCGTATGCCCAGGCAGGGCAGTGGTATCAGAGGTTTGGCGTATGCCCAGGTCGGTGGTATCAGAGGTTCAGCGTATGCCCACGGCGGTGGTACCAGAGGTGGTTCTTGTCCTGTCTGCCACACTGTCAGGCAGAAGATTAGATGACACAAATGACCATCTGATGCCCCCTCTGTATTCCGCACCCCCTGGTCTAGACGTTGCTGGGCTATTCCTGGTGCTTGAACTTTGCTGGGAGCTGTGTGAGGGTCTGGCTGTGCCCCCTGCCCGCTGCACTTTATGAGGAGGGAGGGCTGAGCTCTCGTTACAACCTCATTCTTCTGTGCGCTGTCTCCTGGGCTGTTCTTCAGCATGTGATCTGATACCCCCTACCCCTCCTGCAGCCTCCTCCCCCTGCTAGACAGAGGAGGGGGCAAATATACCACCCCCAGAGCACAGTGCCCGGGATGGTGAGAGCCCCAAACTCTACACCTGGGCAGTAGTGAGTTAACTTAAAGGGACAGTCCCCGGATCCCGCAGATAATCCGCCGGATCCTGTGATCTCTTTCCAAGTATCTTCTGCGCCATTATCTGACCCTGGTGATTGAGTCTTTTCTCTGCGGACACCTGAGCGGGGACGCGGCACCGGGAGAAGTTCCGCTACTGATAACTGAGAGCAATAGAAACGAAATATCCAGTGGCGCAGATTCCTGAGGTTCCGGTGTGCGGGGGGTTTGCGGTGAATAATAACCGGCGACTTCTCATCGTGTTCTACGTGCAGCTCGGCGGTCACGATATTAATGATGATGGAATTAACGGCCAGTGGCAGCGACATCATCGCGATGGGGGAGGCGGTAAATACTGAGCAGCGGGCGGCGGGATCCGGTCTCATTTCTTCCAGTCCTGGAACCGGCCACAACATAAAGTAACAACGAAAACATAAAAATCTCCTGTCAGGCGCTGTTCACACGCTGAGTCAAAGACGCCTGAAAATACGGCGCTGGTTCAAGGGAAAACCGCTCCTGAATTTCAGAAGTTTTTTAAGCCACTCGTGATTTTCGCGGCGGTTTTTGAGCTGTTTTCTATAGGGTATGTTCCCACACCGTATTTTCAGACGTTTTTTAGTAAGCGTGTGAACATACCCATATACAGTCTATGAAAAACTGCTCCAAAAACGTCCCAAGAAGTGACCTGCACGTGTTTTTCGCGGCCGTTTTTTTACGTTGCCTTTTTTCAAAACAGCCGCGTAAAAAAACGGCCCATCGGAACAGAGCGCCAGTTTTCCCATTGCAATCAATGGGCAGATGTTTGGAGGCGTTCTGCTTCCGATCTTTCGGCCATTTTTTGGGCGTTTACGGCCGTGTGAACATCCCCTCATAGTTCACCATGTGCGGGTGTTGTGTCGCTGTGTAACTAGGCAGTTTGGACAGTCAAGAGTCTGGGAAAGTTGGGTGACATTCCCTGTAAGGGTATGTTCACACGGCAACGCAAAATACGTCTGAAATTACGGAGCTGTTTTCAGGCGAAAACAGCTCCTGAATTTCAGACGTTTTGGCATGTGCAGGCGTTTTTCGCGGCGTCCATTACGGACGGAATTGGAGCTGTTTTTCAATGGAGACAATGAAAAACGGCTCCAATTACGTCCCAAGAAGTGTCCTGCACTCCTTTTTCGCGGGCGTCTTTTTACACGCCGTCTTTTGACATCGACGCGTAAAATTACACATCGTCTGCACAGAACATCGTAAAACCCATTGAAAGAAATGGGCAGATGTTTGCAGACGGTTTGGAGCCGTTTTTTCAGGCGTAATTCGAGGCGTAAAACGCCTGAATTACGTCCATAAATAGGGCGTGTGAACATCCCCTTATAGCGGACGTAATGCTTTCTTGATCGCAGGAGGAAAAGTTCTTGAAAGAAGCCGCAGCTTTGTCTTTATGTTTTCTTCTCTGAGCCGGGTCTGAACTTGTCCTGCGAGGAATCCGCCATCACCGAGTGACGAAGCCTCCGGCACGGGAGTGACACCGATCCTATTAACCCTCCATCGACCGTGGTGGAAACATGCAACGCCGCTTATCCGCCAGCGAATGTGTCACGCTCCGCGCAAGAAACCGCATTTCGTCTCCGTTATTTACTTTCCTTTCTAAAATCCGAAACACTTGACCCATGACAGATGCGGCTCCTGTGCGGTAAGGTCAGAGCGACAAACACGAGAAAAGAATCCGCGCGGACGGATCAGCGACCGAGGATAAGCGGCTCATTCACTGAGGTCTCCAGGTTCCTGCAATAATCAGATGAGAAGCGTGGTCAGAGGCGGGTGGTAGACGGCTTCATCCTACAGGTCTCTTCACCTGATGACGATGATGATGGTGATGACGATGATGGTGATGATGATGATGATGATGGTGATGATGGTGATGATGATGATGATGGTGGTGGTGGTGATGATGATGATGGTGGTGATGTTGATGATAATGGTGATGATGATGATGGTGATGATGATGATGGTGATGATGATGGTGATGATGATGATGATGATAATGGTGATGATGATAATGGTGATGATGATGATGATGATAATGGTGATGATGATGATAATGGTGATGATGATGATAATGGTGATGATGATAATGGTGATGATGAAGATAATGGTGATGATGATGAAGATAATGGTGATGATGATAATGGTGATGATGAAGATAATGGTGATGATGAAGATAATGATGATGATGGTGGTGATGATGATAATGGTGATGATGATGGTGGTGATGATGATGATGATGGTGATGATGATAAAGGTGATGATGATAAAGGTGATGATGATGATGATGATAATGGTGATGATGATGATAATGGTGGTGATGATGATGATAATGGTGATGATGATGATGATGATAATGGTGATGATGATGATGATGATAATGGTGATGATGAAGATAATGGTGATGATGATGATAATGGTGATGATGATGATGATGATAATGGTGATGATGATAATGGTGATGATGATAATGGTGATGATGAAGATAATGGTGATGATGAAGATAAAGTGCTGCGTAATATGTTGGCGCTATATAAATAAAGATTATTATTATTATTATAATGATGATGATGGTGGTGATGATGATGGTGGTGATGATGATAATGGTGATGATGATGGTGGTGATGATGGTGATGATGATGATGGTGATGATGATAAAGGTGATGATGATGATGATGATGATGATAATGGTGATGATGATGATAAAGGTGATGATGATGATGATGATGATGATAATGGTGATGATGATGATAATGGTGATGATGATGATAATGGTGATGATGATGATAATGGTGATGATGATGGTGATGATGATAATGGTGATGGTGATGATGATAATGGTGATGATAATGGTGATGATGATGATGATGATGATGATAATGGTGATGATGATGATGATAATGGTGATGATGATGATGATAATGGTGATGATGATAATGGTGATGATGATGATAATGGTGATGATGATGATAATGGTGATGATGATAATGGTGATGATGATGATGATGATAATGGTGATGATGATGATAAAGATTTTGAGCATTTTGTCCGACCATCCTTTGAAATTTGTACGTGATCGATTTGCGATGTCCGGCGGCGGACGACTGCCTGGTAATAGCGTGATCTGCCAGATTGGACTTTCCGGCTGTTGTCGCTGATCCTCCAGGTATACGGCATCATCGGCAGATTAGGGCTAATAATTTGCCACTTTGCGCCATTTACTGTGTTGGTTTGGTCCGGTCACTAATCACATTGTGCGCAGCTTTAAGTCATATGATAGAATCCGCTGACATTCCGCCGCCATACGTGAGATTCAGATACTTTATACCCCAGTCACACGCTCTGGAAAATATCACACAGAATAATAAACGCGATGCGGATATTAAACGTGCCGTATGTTTATTATTGCGGCCAATTAGCTCCATTGAATTAGCACGCGGCAGACACACGTGAGAATCTGCGGACGATCCGCCAGTGTGACGCTGCAGAATTCTGGCATGGGTTGTAAGGAAAAATCCAACCCGAGAATAGCCAGATGAACATAGAATCTGTACAGCAGTGTAAACATTGGGGACAATACAGCAGTGTAAACATTGGGGACAATACAGCAGCGTAAACATTGGGGACAACACAGCAGTGTAAACAGTGGGAACAATACAGCAGTGTAAACATTGGGCTAAATATAGCAGTGTAAACATTGGGGATAACACAGTAGTGTAAACATTGGGGTAAATATAGCAATGTAAACATTGGGGATAACACAGCAGTGTGAACATTGGGGTAAATATTGCAGTGTAAACATTGGGGATAACACAGCAGTGTAAACATTGGGGTAAATATAGCAATGTAAACATTGGGGATAACACAGCAGTGTGAACATTGGGGTAAATATTGCAGTGTAAACATTGGGGATAACACAGCAGTGTAAACATTGGGGACAATACAGCAGTGTAAACATTGGGACAATACAGCAGTGTAACATTGGGAACAACACAGCGGTGTAAACATTGGGGACAATACAGCAGTGTAAACATTGGGGACAATACAGCAGTGTAAACATTGGGGACAATACAGCAGGGTAAACATTGGGGACAATACAGCAGTGTAAACATTGGGGACAATACAGCAGTGTAAACATTGGGGACAATACAGCAGTGTAAACATTGGGGACAATATAGCAGTGTAAACATTGGGGACAATATAGCAGTGTAAACATCGGGGACAATACAGCAGTGTAAACATTGGGGACAATACAGCAATGTAAACATTGGGGACAACACAGCAGTGTAAACATTGGGGACAATACAGCAATGTAAACATTGGGAACAATACAGCAGTGTAAACATTGGGGACAATACAGCAGTGTAAACATTGGGGACAATACAGCAGTGTAAACATTGTGGACAATATAGCAGTGTAAACATTGGGGTCAATACAGCACTGTAAACATTCGGCGTTGTGGGGGCGGATCTCGTCCTCATTCTATTTATATCTGTGTTTATAATAGGCCAAAACCAGGAGCGCGTCCAAAACACGGAAGACGCGCAAATCTCTCCATGAATCGTCTGTGCAGGTTCCGCTCCTTGTTTTGGCTTCCAAATTCTGATCCAAAGTACAAAAATGTGCATGAGGCCTGATAACGGGAGATCGGGGGTCTGTGATCCAGGATCTGTGATCGGGGGTCTGTAAATGCGGGTCTGTGATTGGGCATCTGTGATTGGGGGTCTGTGATCGGGGGTCTGTAAATGGGGTCTGTGATCGGGGGTCTGTAATCGGGGGTCTGTAAACGGGGGTCTGTGATCGGGCATCTGTGATCGGGCATCTGTGATCGGGCATCTGTGATCGGGAGTCTGTGATCAGGGGTCTGTGATCGGGAGTATGTGATCAGGGGTCTGTGATCGGGGGTCTGTGATCGGGGGTCTGTGATCGGGGGTCTGTGATCGAGAGTCTGTGATCGGGAATCTGGAAGGTCTGTGATCAGGGGCCTGTGATCGGGGGTCTGTGATCGGTGGTCTGTGATCGGGGGTCTATGATCGGGAGTCTGGGATCGGGGGTCTGTGATCGGTGGTCTGTGATCTGGGGTCTATGATTGGGAGTCTGGGATCGGGGGTCTATGATCGGGAGTCTGGGATCGGGGGTCTGTGATCAGGAGTCTGTGATCGCTGGTCTGTGATCGGTGGTCTGTGATCGGGGGTCTGTGATCGGTGGTCTGTGATAGGTGGTCTGGATCGTGGGTCTGTGATCGGTGGTCTGTGATCGGTGGTCTGGGATCGGGGGTCTGTGATCGGGGGTCTGTGATCGGTGGTCTGTGATCGGGAGTCTGGGATCGGGGGTCTGTGATCGGTGGTCTGTGATCGGTGGTCTGGGATCGGGGGTCTGTGATCGGGGGTCCGTGATCGGTGGTCTGGGATCGGGGGTCTGTGATCGGGGGTCTGTGATCGGGAGTCTGGGATCGGGGGTCTGTGATCGGTGGTCTGTGATCGGTGGTCTGGGATCGGGGGTCTGTGATCGGGAGTCTGGGATCGGGGGTCTGTCATCGGTGGTCTGTGATCGGGAGTCTGGTATCGGGGGTCTGTGATCGGGGGTCTGTGATCGGGAGTCTGGTATCGGGGGTCTGTGATCGGGGGTCTGTGATCGGTGGTCTGTGATCGGGAGTCTGGGATCGGGGGTCTGTGATCGGTGGTCTGTGATCGGTGGTCTGGGATCGGGGGTCTGTGATAGGGAGTCTGGTATCGGGGGTCTGTGATCGGTGGTCTGTGATCGGGGGTCTGTGATCGGGGGTCTGTGATCGGGGGTCTGTGATCGGTGGTCTGTGATCGGGGGTCTATGATCGGGAGTCTGGGATCGGGGGTCTGTGATTGGGGGTCTGTGATCGGTGGTCTGTGATTGGGAGTCTGGTATCGGGGGTCTGTGATCGGGGGTCTGTGATCGGTGGTCTGTGATCGGGGGTCTGTGATCGGGGGTCTGTGATCGGTGGTCTGTGATCGGGGGTCTATGATCGGGAGTCTGGGATCGAGGGTCTGTGATCGGGGGTCTGTGATCGGTGGTCTGTGATCGGGGGTCTGTGATCGGTGGTCTGTGATCGGGAGTCTGGTATCGGGGGTCTGTGATCGGGGGTCTGTGATCGGGAGTCTGTGATCGGGAGTCTGGTATCGGGGGTCTGTGATCGGTGGTCTGTGATCGGGGGTCTGTGATCGGGGGTCTGTGATCGGTGGTCTGGGATCGGGGGTCTGTGATCGGGGGTCTGTGATCGGTGGTCTGTGATCGGGGGTCTGTGATCGGGAGTCTGTGATTGGGGGTCTGTGATCGGTGGTCTGTGATTGGGAGTCTGGTATCGGGGGTCTGTGATCGGGGGTCTGTGATCGGTGGTCTGTGATCGGGGGTCTGTGATCGGGGGTCTATGATCGGGAGTCTGGGATCGAGGGTCTGTGATCGGGGGTCTGTGATCGGGGGTCTGTGATCGGGGGTCTGTGATCGGGGGTCTATGATCGGGGGTCTGTGATCGGTGGTCTGTGATCGGGAGTCTGGTATCGGGGGTCTGTGATCGGGGATCCCCCCATCTTCTGCTGTGAATTGTAAACTTGTTTCTGGTAACTTCACCCTCACCAGAAAATAGAAAACTCCGAAAAATAAAGGCGCAGCCGAAACGGCGGCACTCGGATCCCTCCTATAGAACAGACATTCCACACGCCGGATCTGTCTGCACATTCCGGAAACACGGAGGCTGCACCTCCCCAGACAGAAGATGATTACCAGCCCCAAGGAATGGGAGGAAAGGCAGCAGGACAGGGGAAGTAGTACTGTGCACTGACCAGGAGGAGAAGTAGTACTGTGCACTGACCAGGAAGAGAAGTAGTACTGTGCACTGACCAGGAGGAGAAGTAGTACTGTGCACTGAGCCAGTGTACACAGGAGGAGAAGTAGTACTGTGCACTGAGCCAGTATACACCGGAGGAGAAGTAGTACTGTGCACTGAGCCAGTGTACACAGGAGGAGAAGTAGTACTGTGCACTGAGCCAGTATACACAGGAGAAGTAGTACTGTGCACTGACCCAGTATACACCGGAGTAGAAGTAGTACTGTGCACTGAGCCAGTATACACCGGAGGAGAAGTTGTACTGTGCACTGACCCAGTATACACAGGATGAGAAGTAGTACTGTGCACTGAGCCAGTATACACTGGAGGAGAAGTAGTACTGTGCACTGAGCCAGTGTACACAGGAGGAGAAGTAGTACTGTGCACTGAGCCAGTGTACACAGGAGGAGAAGTAGTACTGTGCACTGAGCCAGTATACACCGGAGGAGAAGTAGTACTGTGCACTGACCCAGTGTACACCGGAGGAGAAGTAGTACTGTGCACTGAGCCAGTATACACCGGAGGAGAAGTAGTACTGTGCACTGAGCCAGTATACACCGGAGGAGAAGTAGTACTGTGCACTGAGCCAGTATACACCGGAGGAGAAGTAGTACTGTGCACTGAGCCAGTGTACACAGGAGGAGAAGTAGTACTGTGCACTGAGCCAGTATACACCGGAGGAGAAGTTGTACTGTACACTGACCCAGTATACACAGAATGAGAAGTAGTACTGTGCACTGAGCCAGTATACACCGGAGGAGAAGTAGTACTGTGCACTGACCCAGTGTACACCGGAGGAGAAGTAGTACTGTGCACTGAGCCAGTATACACCGGAGGAGAAGTAGTACTGTGCACTGAGCCAGTATACACCGGAGGAGAAGTAGTACTGTGCACTGAGCCAGTATACACCGGAGGAGAAGTAGTACTGTGCACTGAGCCAGTGTACACAGGAGGAGAAGTAGTACTGTGCACTGAGCCAGTATACACCGGAGGAGAAGTTGTACTGTACACTGACCCAGTATACACAGAATGAGAAGTAGTACTGTGCACTGAGCCAGTATACACCGGAGGAGAAGTAGTACTGTGCACTGACCCAGTGTACACCGGAGGAGAAGTAGTACTGTGCACTGACCCAGTATACACCGGAGGGGAAGTAGTACTGTGCACTGACCCAGTATACACCGGAGGAGAAGTAGTACTGTGCACTGACCCAGTATACACCGGAGAAGTAGTACTGTGCACTGACCCAGTATACAACGGAGAAGTAGTACTGTGCACTGAGCCAGTATACACCGGAGGAGAAGTAGTACTGTGCACTGAGCCAGTATACACAGGAGAAGTTGTACTGTGCACTGACCCAGTATACACCGGAGGAGAAGTTGTACTGTGCACTGAGCCAGTATACACAGGAGAAGTTGTACTGTGCACTGACCCAGTATACACCGGAGAAGTTGTACTGTGCACTGACCCAGTATACACAGGATGAGAAGTAGTACTGTGCACTGACCCAGTGTACACTGGAGGAGAAGTAGTACTGTGCACTGACCCAGTGTACACCGAAGAAGTGGTACTGTGCACTGACCCGGTATACACCGGAGGAGAAGTAGTACTGTGCACTGAGCCAGTGTACACCGGAGGAGAAGTAGTACTGTGCACTGAGCCAGTGTACACCGGAGGAGAAGTAGTACTGTGCACTGAGCCAGTATACACCGGAGGAGAAGTAGTACTGTGCACTGACCCAGTGTACACCAGAGGAGAAGTAGTACTGTGCACTGTGCCAGTATACACCGGAGGAGAAGTAGTACTGTGCACTGAGCCAGTATACACCGGAGGAGAAGTAGTACTGTGCACTGAGCCAGTGTACACAGGAGAAGTAGTACTGTGCACTGAGCTAGTATACACAGGAGGAGAAGTAGTACTGTGCACTGACCCAGTATACACAGGTGGAGGGGGCTGCATGGCCATACCTGTGAGGGGGGCTGGGTGGCACTACCTGTGAGGGGGCTGCGCGGCACTACCTGTGAGGGGGCTGTGTGGCACTACCTGTGAGGGGGCTGTGTGGCACTACCTGTGAGGGGGCTGTGTGGCACTACCTGTGAGGGGGGCTGTGTGGCACTACCTGTGAGGGGGCTGCATGGCATGGCATTGCCAGGGGGGGCTGTGTGGCACTACCTGTGAGGGGGCTGTGTGGCACTACCTGTGAGGGGGCTGTGTGGCACTACCTGTGATGGGGCTGTGTGGCACTACCTGTGAGGGGGCTGTGTGGCACTAGCTGTGAGGGGGCTGTGTGGCACTACCTGTGAGGGGGCTGTGTGGCACTACCTGTGAGGGGGCTGTGTGGCACTACCTGTGAGGGGGCTGTGTGGCACTACCTGTGAGGGGGCTGTGTGGCACTAGCTGTGAGGGGGCTGTGTGGCACTACCTGTGAGGGGGGCTGTGTGGCACTAGCTGTGAGGGGGCTGTGTGGCACTACCTGTGAGGGGGCTGTGTGGCACTAGCTGTGAGGGGGCTGTCTGGCACTACCTGTGAGGGGGGCTGTGTGGCACTACCTGTGAGGGGGGCTGTGTGGCACTACCTGTGAGGGGGGCTGTGTGGCACTAGCTGTGAGGGGGGCTGTGTGGCACTAGCTGGGAGGGGGGCTGTGTGGCACTACCTGTGAGGGGGGCTGTGTGGCACTAGCTGTGAGGGGGCTGTGTGGCACTAGCTGTGAGGGGGGGCTATGTGGCACTACCTGTGAGGGGGCTGTGTGGCACTACCAGGGAGGGGGGCTGTGTGCCACTAGCTGGGAGGGGGGCTGTGTGGCACTACCTGTGAGTGGGCTGAGTGACACTAGCTGTGAGGGGGCTGTGTGGCACTAGCTGTGAGGGGGGCTGTGTGGCACTAGCTGTGAGGGGGGCTGTGTGGCACTAGCTGTGAGGGGGCTGTGTGGCACTAGCTGTGAGGGGGGGCTATGTGGCACTACCTGTGAGGGGGGCTGTGTGGCACTAGCTGTGAGGGGGCTGTGTGGCACTAGCTGTGAGGGGGGCTGTGTGGCACTAGCTGTGAGGGGGCTGTGTGGCACTAGCTGTGAGGGGGGCTGTGTGGCACTACCAGTGAGGGGGGCTGCGTGGCACTAGCTGTGAGGGGGCTGCGTGGCACTAGCTGTGAGGGGGCTGTGTGGCACTAGCTGTGAGGGGGGCTGTGTGGCACTAGCTGTGAGGGGGCTGTGTGGCACTAGCTGTGAGGGGGCTGTGTGGCACTACCTGTGAGGGGGCTGTGTGGCACTAGCTGTGAGGGGGGCTGTGTGGCACTACCAGTGAGGGGCTGTGTGGCACTAGCTGTGAGGGGGCTGCGTGGCACTAGCTGTGAGGGGGCTGTGTGGCACTAGCTGTGAGGGGGGCTGTGTGGCACTACCAGTGAGGGGGGCTGTGTGGCACTAGCTGTGAGGGGGCTGCGTGGCACTAGCTGTGAGGGGGGCTGTGTGGCACTAGCTGTGAGGGGGCTGCGTGGCACTAGCTGTGAGGGGGCTGTGTGGCACTAGCTGTGAGGGGGGCTGTGTGGCACTAGCTGTGAGGGGGGCTGTGTGGCACTAGCTGTGAGGGGGCTGTGTGGCACTAGCTGTGAGGGGGGCTGTGTGGCACTAGCTGTGAGGGGGGCTTTGTGGCACTAGCTGTGAGGGGGCTGCGTGGCACTACCTGTGAGGGGGGCTGTGTGGCACTACCTGTGAGGGGGGCTGTGTGGCACTACCTGTGAGGGGGGCTGTGTGGCACTAGCTGTGAGGGGGGCTGTGTGGCACTAGCTGTGAGGGGGGCTGTGTGGCACTAGCTGTGAGGGGGCTGTGTGGCACTAGCTGTGAGGGGGGCTGTGTGGCACTAGCTGTGAGGGGGGCTTTGTGGCACTAGCTGTGAGGGGGCTGCGTGGCACTACCTGTGAGGGGGGCTGTGTGGCACTAGCTGTGAGGGGGCTGTGTGGCACTAGCTGTGAGGGGGCTGTGTGGCACTAGCTGTGAGGGGGGCTGTGTGGCACTAGCTGTGAGGGGGCTGTGTGGCACTAGCTGTGAGGGGGGGCTATGTGGCACTACCTGTGAGGGGGCTGTGTGGCACTACCAGGGAGGGGGGCTGTGTGCCACTAGCTGCGAGGGGGGCTGTGTGGCACTACCTGTGAGTGGGCTGAGTGACACTAGCTGTGAGGGGGCTGTGTGGCACTAGCTGTGAGGGGGGCTGTGTGGCACTAGCTGTGAGGGGGGCTGTGTGGCACTAGCTGTGAGGGGGCTGTGTGGCACTAGCTGTGAGGGGGGGCTATGTGGCACTACCTGTGAGGGGGGCTGTGTGGCACTAGCTGTGAGGGGGCTGTGTGGCACTAGCTGTGAGGGGGGCTGTGTGGCACTAGCTGTGAGGGGGCTGTGTGGCACTAGCTGTGAGGGGGGCTGTGTGGCACTACCAGTGAGGGGGGCTGTGTGGCACTAGCTGTGAGGGGGCTGCGAGGCACTAGCTGTGAGGGGGCTGTGTGGCACTAGCTGTGAGGGGGGCTGTGTGGCACTAGCTGTGAGGGGGCTGTGTGGCACTACCTGTGAGGGGGCTGTGTGGCACTAGCTGTGAGGGGGGCTGTGTGGCACTACCAGTGAGGGGCTGCGTGGCACTAGCTGTGAGGGGGCTGCGTGGCACTAGCTGTGAGGGGGCTGTGTGGCACTAGCTGTGAGGGGGGCTGTGTGGCACTAGCTGTGAGGGGGGCTGTGTGGCACTACCAGTGAGGGGGGCTGTGTGGCACTAGCTGTGAGGGGGCTGCGTGGCACTAGCTGTGAGGGGGGCTGTGTGGCACTAGCTGTGAGGGGGCTGTGTGGCACTAGCTGTGAGGGGGCTGCGTGGCACTAGCTGTGAGGGGGGCTGTGTGGCACTAGCTGTGAGGGGGCTGTGTGGCACTAGCTGTGAGGGGGGCTGTGTGGCACTAGCTGTGAGGGGGGCTGTGTGGCACTAGCTGTGAGGGGGCTGTGTGGCACTAGCTGTGAGGGGGGCTGTGTGGCACTAGCTGTGAGGGGGGCTTTGTGGCACTAGCTGTGAGGGGGCTGCGTGGCACTACCTGTGAGGGGGGCTGTGTGGCACTACCTGTGAGGGGGGCTGTGTGGCACTACCTGTGAGGGGGGCTGTGTGGCACTAGCTGTGAGGGGGGCTGTGTGGCACTAGCTGTGAGGGGGGCTGTGTGGCACTAGCTGTGAGGGGGCTGTGTGGCACTAGCTGTGAGGGGGGCTGTGTGGCACTAGCTGTGAGGGGGCTGTGTGGCACTAGCTGTGAGGGGGCTGTGTGGCACTAGCTGTGAGGGGGGCTGTGTGGCACTAGCTGTGAGGGGGCTGTGTGGCACTAGCTGTGAGGGGGGCTGTGTGGCACTAGCTGTGAGGGGGGCTTTGTGGCACTAGCTGTGAGGGGGCTGCGTGGCACTACCTGTGAGGGGGGCTGTGTGGCACTAGCTGTGAGGGGGCTGTGTGGCACTAGCTGTGAGGGGGCTGTGTGGCACTAGCTGTGAGGGGGGCTGTGTGGCACTAGCTGTGAGGGGGCTGTGTGGCACTACCTGTGAGGGGGCTGTGTGGCACTAGCTGTGAGGGGGCTGTGTGGCACTAGCTGTGAGGGGGGCTGTGTGGCACTAGCTGTGAGGGGGGCTTTGTGGCACTAGCTGTGAGGGGGGCTGTGTGGCACTAGCTGTGAGGGGGCTGTGTGGCACTAGCTGTGAGGGGGCTGTGTGGCACTAGCTGTGAGGGGGGCTGTGTGGCACTAGCTGTGAGGGGGCTGTGTGGCACTAGCTGTGAGGGGGGCTGTGTGGCACTAGCTGTGAGGGGGCTGCGTGGCACTAGCTGTGAGGGGGCTGTGTGGCACTAGCTGTGAGGGGGGCTGTGTGGCACTACCTGTGAGGGGGCTGTGTGGCACTAGCTGTGATGGGGCTGTGTGGCACTAGCTGTGAGGGGGCTGTGTGGCACTAGCTGTGAGGGGGCTGTGTGGCACTAGCTGTGAGGGGGCTGTGTGGCACTAGCTGTGAGGGGGGCTGTGTGGCACTACCTGTGAGGGGGCTGTGTGGCACTAGCTGTGAGGGGGCTGTGTGGCACTAGCTGTGAGGGGGGCTGTGTGGCACTAGCTGTGAGGGGGCTGTGTGGCACTAGCTGTGAGGGGGGCTGTGTGGCACTAGCTGTGAGGGGGGCTTTGTGGCACTAGCTGTGAGGGGGCTGCGTGGCACTACCTGTGAGGGGGGCTGTGTGGCACTAGCTGTGAGGGGGCTGTGTGGCACTAGCTGTGAGGGGGCTGTGTGGCACTAGCTGTGAGGGGGGCTGTGTGGCACTAGCTGTGAGGGGGCTGTGTGGCACTACCTGTGAGGGGGCTGTGTGGCACTAGCTGTGAGGGGGCTGTGTGGCACTAGCTGTGAGGGGGGCTGTGTGGCACTAGCTGTGAGGGGGGCTTTGTGGCACTAGCTGTGAGGGGGGCTGTGTGGCACTAGCTGTGAGGGGGCTGTGTGGCACTAGCTGTGAGGGGGCTGTGTGGCACTAGCTGTGAGGGGGGCTGTGTGGCACTAGCTGTGAGGGGGCTGTGTGGCACTAGCTGTGAGGGGGGCTGTGTGGCACTAGCTGTGAGGGGGCTGCGTGGCACTAGCTGTGAGGGGGCTGTGTGGCACTAGCTGTGAGGGGGGCTGTGTGGCACTACCTGTGAGGGGGCTGTGTGGCACTAGCTGTGATGGGGCTGTGTGGCACTAGCTGTGAGGGGGCTGTGTGGCACTAGCTGTGAGGGGGCTGTGTGGCACTAGCTGTGAGGGGGGCTGTGTGGCACTACCTGTGAGGGGGCTGTGTGGCACTAGCTGTGAGGGGGCTGTGTGGCACTAGCTGTGAGGGGGCTGTGTGGCACTAGCTGTGAGGGGGCTGTGTGGCACTAGCTGTGAGGGGGCTGTGTGGCACTAGCTGTGAGGGGGCTGTGTGGCACTAGCTGTGAGGGGGCTGTGTGGCACTAGCTGTGAGGGGGCTGTGTGGCACTACCTGTGAGGGGGCTGTGTGGCACTACCTGTAAGGGGGGCTGTGTGGCACTACCTGTGAGGGGGCTGTGTGGCACTAGCTGTGAGGGGGCTGTGTGGCACTAGCTGTGAGGGGGGCTGTGTGGCACTAGCTGTGAGGGGGCTGTGTGGCACTAGCTGTGAGGGGGGCTGTGTGGCACTAGCTGTGAGGGGGGCTTTGTGGCACTAGCTGTGAGGGGGCTGCGTGGCACTACCTGTGAGGGGGGCTGTGTGGCACTAGCTGTGAGGGGGCTGTGTGGCACTAGCTGTGAGGGGGCTGTGTGGCACTAGCTGTGAGGGGGGCTGTGTGGCACTAGCTGTGAGGGGGCTGTGTGGCACTACCTGTGAGGGGGCTGTGTGGCACTAGCTGTGAGGGGGCTGTGTGGCACTAGCTGTGAGGGGGGCTGTGTGGCACTAGCTGTGAGGGGGGCTTTGTGGCACTAGCTGTGAGGGGGGCTGTGTGGCACTAGCTGTGAGGGGGCTGTGTGGCACTAGCTGTGAGGGGGCTGTGTGGCACTAGCTGTGAGGGGGGCTGTGTGGCACTAGCTGTGAGGGGGCTGTGTGGCACTAGCTGTGAGGGGGGCTGTGTGGCACTAGCTGTGAGGGGGCTGCGTGGCACTAGCTGTGAGGGTGCTGTGTGGCACTAGCTGTGAGGGGGGCTGTGTGGCACTACCTGTGAGGGGGCTGTGTGGCACTAGCTGTGATGGGGCTGTGTGGCACTAGCTGTGAGGGGGCTGTGTGGCACTAGCTGTGAGGGGGCTGTGTGGCACTAGCTGTGAGGGGGGCTGTGTGGCACTACCTGTGAGGGGGCTGTGTGGCACTAGCTGTGAGGGGGCTGTGTGGCACTAGCTGTGAGGGGGCTGTGTGGCACTAGCTGTGAGGGGGCTGTGTGGCACTAGCTGTGAGGGGGCTGTGTGGCACTAGCTGTGAGGGGGCTGTGTGGCACTAGCTGTGAGGGGGCTGTGTGGCACTACCTGTGAGGGGGCTGTGTGGCACTACCTGTGAGGGGGGCTGTGTGGCACTACCTGTGAGGGGGGCTGTGTGGCACTACCTGTGAGGGGGGCTGTGTGGCACTACCTGTGAGGGGGCTGTGTGGCACTAGCTGTGAGGGGGCTGTGTGGCACTAGCTGTGAGGGGGCTGTGTGGCACTAGCTGTGAGGGGGCTGTGTGGCACTAGCTGTGAGGGGGCTGTGTGGCACTACCTGTGAGGGGGCTGTGTGGCACTAGCTGTGAGGGGGCTGTGTGGCACTAGCTGTGAGGGGGCTGTGTGGCACTACCTGTGAGGGGGGCTGTGTGGCACTACCTGTGAGGGGGCTGTGTGGCACTAGCTGTGAGGGGGCTGTGTGGCACTAGCCGTGAGGGGGCTGTGTGGCACTAGCCGTGAGGGGGCTGTGTGGCACTAGCCGTGAGGGGGCTGTGTGGCACTACCTGGGAGGGGGCTGTGTGGCACTACCTGGGAGGGGGCTGTGTGGCACTAGCTGTGAGGGGGCTGTGTGGCACTAGCTGTGAGGGGGCTGTGTGGCACTAGCTGTGAGGGGGCTGTGTGGCACTAGCTGTGAGGGGGGCTGTGTGGCACTAGCTGTGAGGGGGCTGTGTGGCACTAGCTGTGAGGGGGGCTGTGTGGCACTAGCTGTGAGGGGGCTGCGTGGCACTAGCTGTGAGGGGGCTGCGTGGCACTAGCTGTGAGGGGGGCTGTGTGGCACTACCTGTGAGGGGGCTGTGTGGCACTAGCTGTGATGGGGCTGTGTGGCACTAGCTGTGAGGGGGCTGTGTGGCACTAGCTGTGAGGGGGCTGTGTGGCACTAGCTGTGAGGGGGGCTGTGTGGCACTACCTGTGAGGGGGCTGTGTGGCACTAGCTGTGAGGGGGCTGTGTGGCACTAGCTGTGAGGGGGCTGTGTGGCACTAGCTGTGAGGGGGCTGTGTGGCACTAGCTGTGAGGGGGCTGTGTGGCACTAGCTGTGAGGGGGCTGTGTGGCACTAGCTGTGAGGGGGCTGTGTGGCACTAGCTGTGAGGGGGCTGTGTGGCACTACCTGTGAGGGGGCTGTGTGGCACTACCTGTAAGGGGGGCTGTGTGGCACTACCTGTGAGGGGGCTGTGTGGCACTAGCTGTGAGGGGGCTGTGTGGCACTAGCTGTGAGGGGGGCTGTGTGGCACTAGCTGTGAGGGGGCTGTGTGGCACTAGCTGTGAGGGGGGCTGTGTGGCACTAGCTGTGAGGGGGGCTTTGTGGCACTAGCTGTGAGGGGGCTGCGTGGCACTACCTGTGAGGGGGGCTGTGTGGCACTAGCTGTGAGGGGGCTGTGTGGCACTAGCTGTGAGGGGGCTGTGTGGCACTAGCTGTGAGGGGGGCTGTGTGGCACTAGCTGTGAGGGGGCTGTGTGGCACTACCTGTGAGGGGGCTGTGTGGCACTAGCTGTGAGGGGGCTGTGTGGCACTAGCTGTGAGGGGGGCTGTGTGGCACTAGCTGTGAGGGGGGCTTTGTGGCACTAGCTGTGAGGGGGGCTGTGTGGCACTAGCTGTGAGGGGGCTGTGTGGCACTAGCTGTGAGGGGGCTGTGTGGCACTAGCTGTGAGGGGGGCTGTGTGGCACTAGCTGTGAGGGGGCTGTGTGGCACTAGCTGTGAGGGGGGCTGTGTGGCACTAGCTGTGAGGGGGCTGCGTGGCACTAGCTGTGAGGGGGCTGTGTGGCACTAGCTGTGAGGGGGGCTGTGTGGCACTACCTGTGAGGGGGCTGTGTGGCACTAGCTGTGATGGGGCTGTGTGGCACTAGCTGTGAGGGGGCTGTGTGGCACTAGCTGTGAGGGGGCTGTGTGGCACTAGCTGTGAGGGGGGCTGTGTGGCACTAGCTGTGAGGGGGCTGTGTGGCACTAGCTGTGAGGGGGCTGTGTGGCACTAGCTGTGAGGGGGCTGTGTGGCACTAGCTGTGAGGGGGCTGTGTGGCACTAGCTGTGAGGGGGCTGTGTGGCACTAGCTGTGAGGGGGCTGTGTGGCACTAGCTGTGAGGGGGCTGTGTGGCACTAGCTGTGAGGGGGCTGTGTGGCACTAGCTGTGAGGGGGCTGTGTGGCACTAGCTGTGAGGGGGCTGTGTGGCACTACCTGTGAGGGGGGCTGTGTGGCACTACCTGTGAGGGGGGCTGTGTGGCACTACCTGTGAGGGGGGCTGTGTGGCACTAGCTGTGAGGGGGCTGTGTGGCACTAGCTGTGAGGGGGCTGTGTGGCACTAGCTGTGAGGGGGCTGTGTGGCACTAGCTGTGAGGGGGCTGTGTGGCACTAGCTGTGAGGGGGCTGTGTGGCACTACCTGTGAGGGGGCTGTGTGGCACTAGCCGTGAGGGGGCTGTGTGGCACTAGCTGTGAGGGGGCTGTGTGGCACTACCTGTGAGGGGGCTGTGTGGCACTACCTGTGAGGGGGGCTGTGTGGCACTACCTGTGAGGGGGGCTGTGTGGCACTACCTGTGAGGGGGGCTGTGTGGCACTACCTGTGAGGGGGCTGTGTGGCACTAGCTGTGAGGGGGCTGTGTGGCACTAGCTGTGAGGGGGCTGTGTGGCACTAGCTGTGAGGGGGCTGTGTGGCACTAGCTGTGAGGGGGCTGTGTGGCACTACCTGTGAGGGGGCTGTGTGGCACTAGCTGTGAGGGGGCTGTGTGGCACTAGCTGTGAGGGGGGCTGTGTGGCACTACCTGTGAGGGGGCTGTGTGGCACTAGCTGTGAGGGGGCTGTGTGGCACTAGCTGTGAGGGGGCTGTGTGGCACTAGCCGTGAGGGGGCTGTGTGGCACTAGCTGTGAGGGGGCTGTGTGGCACTACCTGGGAGGGGGCTGTGTGGCACTACCTGGGAGGGGGCTGTGTGGCACTACCTGTGAGGGGGGCTGTGTGGCACTATCTACAGAGGGCACTAAATTTATGGGGGTACAAACTGATGGCCTAACATCTATATGGGGGCACAAAGTGCTATGTTACTGCCGCCGTCAGTTCCCCCTGAAAGGGGCCTACTAAGTCCCAAGGGCTCACATAAACCTGGAGCCGGCCCTGGTATTTACTTTATTCTATGTTGTACTTATCCCTGTTGTCGCTTTAACTAGAGTGCGTGGCCGCTTTAAGGGGCGTGGCTCTAAGGTAGTGTATGGGCGTTACTGAGTTTCCAAAGTTACAGTTTTGTTTGACTGGACCCGGAAGCAGCAGTGAGGTGAGGGCTCCGGGCATGTTGTGGGTTGTGGGTGGCGGGGGTCGTTTTGTGGGGGGCTCCGGTCATGTGGTGGGGGGCTCCGGTCATGTGGTGGGGGCTCCGGTCATGTGGTGGGGGGCTCTGGGCATGTTGTGGGTGGCTCCAGGCATGTGGTGGGGGGCTCTGGGCATGTTGTGGGTGGCGGGGGTCGTTTTGTGGGGGGCTCCAGGCATGTTGTGGGGGACTCCAGGCATGTTGTGGGGGGCTCCGGTCATGTTGTGGGGTTCTCAGGTCATGTTGTGGGGGGCTCCGGTCATGTTGTGGGGGGCTCCGGTCATGTTGTGGGGGGCTCCGGTCATGTTGTGGGGGGCTCCGGTCATGTTGTGGGCGGCTCCGGTCATGTTCTGGGCGGCTCCGGTCATGTTCTGGGCGGCTCCGGTCATGTTGTGGGGGTCGGGGGTCATGTTGTGGCGGTCTCTTGGCATGTGTGGGGGTCTCTTGGCATGTTGTGGGGGTCTCCGGTCATGTTGTGGGGGGTCTCCGGTCATGTTGTGGGCGGTCGGGGGTCATGTTGTGGGTGTCGGGGGTCATGTTGTGGGTGTCTGTCTCTTGGCATGTGTGGGGGTCTCTGGTCATGTTGTGGGGGTCTCTGGTCATGTTGTGGGGGGTCGGGGGTCATGTTGTGGGGGTCGGGGGTCATGTTGTGGGGGTCGGGGGTCATGTTGTGGGGGTCTCTTGGCATGTTGTGGGGGGCCGGGGGTCATGTTGTGGGGGGCCGGGGGTCATGTTGTGGGGGGCCGGGGGTCATGTTGTGGGGGCCGGGGGTCATGTTGTGGAGTATAAATGAGTATATTCTATAATCCGGCGCATGTCGCAGTGATACGTCGTCATCCGTCTCCTCGCTGTATTTTTGCTTTTCACATCCGTGTCGCGTCTTCGCTGTTTGTACTCATTTTCGTGCACGTAGCGGCTGAGGACCGGACTGTCCCCGTTATGAGGGGGGTCTCACGTTCTGCGCCATTTTATATCTTGTTCTGTGAAATGTTTAAAATGTTTGAAAAAACGCAAAGAAGGGGCGGAGCTAAACCGGCTGAATACCGCGGACAAGACGTCTGAATACAGCGGACGATGCGTCTGAATACAGCGGATGATGCGTCTGAATACCGCGGACAAGACGTCTGAATACCACGGACAAGACGTCTGAATACCACGGACGATGCTTCTGAATACCACGGACGATGCTTCTGAATACCGCGGACGATGCGTCTGAATACCGCGGGCGATGCGTCTGAATACCGCGGACGATGCGTCTGAATACCGCGGGCGATGCGTCTGAATACCGCGGAGGATGCGTCTGAATACCGCGGAGGATGCGTCTGAATACCGCGGATGATGCGTCTGAATACCGCGGAGGATGCGTCTGAATACCGCGGAGGATGCGTCTGAATACCGCGGATGATGCGTCTGAATACAGCGGACAAGACGTCTGAATACCGTGGACGATGCGCCTGAATACAGCGGACGATGCGTCTGAATACCGCGGGCGATGCGTCTGAATACAGCGGACGATGCGTCAATACCGCGGACTAGACGTCTGAATACCGCGGTCGATGCGTCTGAATACCGCGGACAAGACGTCTGAATACCGCGGGCGATGCGTCTGAATACCGCGGGCGATGCGTCTGAATACCGCGGGCGATGCGTCTGAATACCGCGGGCGATGCGTCTGAATACCGCGGGCGATGCGTCTGAATACCGCGGGCGATGCGTCTGAATACCGCGGAGGATGCGTCTGTATACCGCGGGCGATGCGTCTGAATACCGCGGACGATGCGTCTGAATACCGCGGACGATGCGTCTGAATACCGCGGACTAGACGTCTGAATAACGCGGGCGATGCGTCTGAATACCGCGGACAAGACGTCTGAATACCGCGGGCGATGCGTCTGAATACCGCGGGCGATGCGTCTGAATAACGCGGGCGATGCGTCTGAATACCGCGGACAAGACGTCTGAATACCGCGGACGATGCGTCTGAATACCGGACGCCATCCATAGCCTCATAGGCAGCGCCCCAGTTATATGTGGGTGACAGCAGAGGGGAGAGTGCGCCGGTGTAGTGACGTCTTATCCTCTCACAATCATAAGAAGTTCTGCTGTGAGCGGGTGAGACGCCTGTAATGTGGACATCATGTTCCTTTATTCTGCAGAGCATTCCCCCCAGATCTCGCTGCTGCGGAGCGCGTGCGGAGTCCGTCATGCTGCAGCCGCTCAGCGACCAGGACAGCGGTTATGGGGAACTTCTCGAGCCGCCTCCTTCCCTGTGGAGACTTGTGGAGGGTCAAGTGCCCCGGACTGAGCGAGACGAGATCAAGAGGATTCTGGGAGGAGCAGCCGTTGACCTCAGTCTGGACTTACACGCAGAGGTGAGTGTGCGCCCAGGTGAGTGTGCGCCCAGGTGAGTGTGCGCCCAGGTGAGTGTGCGCCCAGGTGAGTGTGCGCAGAGGTGAGTTTGTGCCCAGGTGAGTGTGTGCGCGCAGAGGTGGGTGTGCGCAGAGGTGGGTGTGCGTAGAGGGCGGTTATCACAGGCTCCGCCTACTGAGCGCATTATATTGTCATACAGGAGATCTGAGGTAGCGAAGTGCCGTCTACTCCCCCTGTACTGGCCGCACTGCTGTATACTCCCCCCCCATACTGGCCGCACTGCTGTATACTCCCCCCGTACTGGCCGCACTGCTGTATACTCCCCCCCCCCCCCCATACTGGCCGCACTGCTGTATACTCCCCCCCCCCCCCCCCCATACTGGCCGCACTGCTGTATACTCCCCCCGTACTGGCCGCACTGCGGTATACTCCCCCCCCCCCCCCCCCATACTGGCCGCACTGCTGTATACTCCCCCCCCCCCCATACTGGCCGCACTGCTGTATACTCCCCCCCCCCCCCCCCATACTGGCCGCACTGCTGTATACTCCCCCCCCCCCCCGTACTGGCTGCAATGCTGTATACTCCCCCCATACTGGCCGCACTGCTGTATACTCCCCTCTAGGAACTGACCACAGCATCCAGAGGTGTGACACGCACACACACACAGCATGCTTGGTGTACAGGGTCTGCCGCCGGTATATAGGGTCTGCCGCTGGTATATAGGGTCTGCCGCTGGTATGTAGAGTCTGCCGCCGGTATATAGGGTCTGCCGCCGGTATATAGGGTCTGCCGCCGGTATATAGGGTCTGCCGCCGGTATATAGGGTCTGCCGCCGGTATATAGGGTCTGCCGCCGGTATATAGGGTCTGCCGCCGGTATATAGGGTCTGCCGCTGGTATATAGGGTCTGCCGATGGTATATAGGGTCTGCCGCCGGTATATAGGGTCTGCCGCTGGTATGCATGGTCTTCCGCTGGTCTATAGGGTCTGCCGCCGGTATATAGGGTTTGTCACCGGTATATAGGGTTGGTCACTGGTATATAGGGTTTGTCACTGGTATACAGGGTCTGCCGCGGGTATATAGGGTCTGCCTCTGGTATGCAGGGTCTGCCGCTGGTATATAGGGTCTGCCGCTGGTATATAGGGTCTGCCGCTGGTATATAGGGTCTGCCGCTGGTATATAGGGTCTGCCGCTGGTATGCAGGGTTTGCCGCTGGTATGCAGGGTCTGCCGATGGTATATAGGGTCTGCAGCTGGTATATAGGGTCTGCCGCCAGTATGCATGGTCTGCCGCCGGTATGCATGGTCTGCCGCTGGTATGCATGGTCTGCCGCTGGTATATAGGGTCTGCTGCCGGTATATATGGTCTGCCGCCGGTATATAGAGTTTGTTGCCGGTATATAGGGTCTGCCGCTGGTATATAGGGTTTGTCGCCGGTATATAGGGTCTGCCGCTGGTATATAGGGTCTGCCGCTGGTATATAGGGTCTGCCGCTGGTATATAGGGTCTGCCGCTGGTATGCAGGGTTTGCCACTGGTATGCAGGGTCTGCCGATGGTATATAGGGTCTGCCGATGGTATATAGGGTCTGCCGCCGGTATATAGGGTCTGCCGATGGTATATAGGGTCTGCCGCCAGTATATAGGGTCTGCCGATGGTATATAGGGTCTGCCGATGGTATATAGGGTCTGCCGCCGGTATGCATGGTCTGCCGCCGGTATGCATGGTCTGCCGCCGGTATGCATGGTCTGCCGCTGGTATGCATGGTCTGCCGCTGGTATATAGGGTCTGCTGCCGGTATATAGGGTCTTCCGCCGGTATATAGAGTTTGTCGCTGGTATATAGGGTCTGCCGCTGGTATATAGGGTCTGCCGACGGTATATAGGGTCTGTCGCTGGTATATAGGGTCTGTCGCCGGTATATAGGGTCTGTCGCCGGTATATAGGGTCTGTCGCCGGTATATAGGGTTCGTCGCCGGTATATAGGGTTCGTCACCGGTATATAGGGTTTGTCACCGGTATATAGGGTTTGTCACCGGTATATAGGGTTTGTCACCGGTATACAGGGTCTGCCGCCGGTATATATGGTTTGTCACCGGTATACAGGGTCTGCCGCCGGTATATATGGTTTGTCACCGGTATATAGGGTCTGCGCCGGTATATAGGGTTTGTCACCGGTATACAGGGTTTGTCACCGGTATATAGGGTTTGTCGCCGGCATATATGGTTTGTCGCTGGTATATAGGGTCTGTCGCCGGTATATAGGGTTCGTCGCCGGTATATAGGGTTCGTCACCGGTATATAGGGTTTGTCACCGGTATATAGGGTTTGTCACCGGTATACAGGGTCTGCCGCCGGTATATATGGTTTGTCACCGGTATACAGGGTCTGCCGCCGGTATATATGGTTTGTCACCGGTATATAGGGTCTGCGCCGGTATATAGGGTTTGTCACCGGTATACAGGGTTTGTCACCGGCATATATGGTTTGTCGCTGGTATATAGGGTCTGCGCCGGTATATAGGGTCTGCCACGGTATATATGGTTTGTCACTGGTATATAGGGTCTGCCGCTGGTATATAGGGTCTGCCGATGGTATATAGGGTCTGCCGCCGGTATATAGGGTCTGCCGCTGGTATGCATGGTCTTCCGCTGGTCTATAGGGTCTGCCGCCGGTATATAGGGTTTGTCACCGGTATATAGGGTTGGTCACTGGTATATAGGGTTTGTCACTGGTATACAGGGTCTGCCGCGGGTATATAGGGTCTGCCTCTGGTATGCAGGGTCTGCCTCTGGTATGCAGGGTCTGCCGCTGGTATATAGGGTCTGCCGCTGGTATATAGGGTCTGCCGCTGGTATATAGGGTCTGCCGCTGGTATATAGGGTCTGCCGCTGGTATGCAGGGTTTGCCGCTGGTATGCAGGGTCTGCCGATGGTATATAGGGTCTGCAGCTGGTATATAGGGTCTGCCGCCAGTATGCATGGTCTGCCGCTGGTATGCATGGTCTGCCGCTGGTATGCATGGTCTGCCGCTGGTATATAGGGTCTGCTGCCGGTATATATGGTCTGCCGCCGGTATATAGAGTTTGTTGCTGGTATATAGGGTCTGCCGCTGGTATATAGGGTTTGTCGCCGGTATATAGGGTCTGCCGCTGGTATATAGGGTCTGCCGCTGGTATGCAGGGTTTGCCACTGGTATGCAGGGTCTGCCGATGGTATATAGGGTCTGCCGATGGTATATAGGGTCTGCCGCCGGTATATA